>NC_056527.1:91334556-91350958 GCF_019175285.1 Sceloporus undulatus | reverse complement strand
TTATTATTATTATTATTATTATTATTATTATTATTATTATTATTATTATTATTATTATTATTATTATATAATGTATATACATATAAATGTAACAGCATATCAATAAGAGAGGTTCTAGCCCGATCCTCTCTCTGTTGTGTTAGTTTTCTCTTTTCAAAAATGTTTTAATGTAGGAACATCCATAAATGGTATCCTCTACCTTCACCTTGAAACGGTATAGTCCATTCCTAGGATTCTGTCACTTCATTACCACCCTATTGCATTTGGTGTTGGACCACAATTTGTGGGGTTTTTGCATTGTGTGAGATCACATCAACCTAAAACAAAGGTGCTCAGGCACAGATGGTCAAGGGTCCATATCTTCCCTGTTTCCCACCTCCTCAGAAGTCTTCACCTGCTCATTTATCACTTTCAGATTAAGGGGAAAATACTATTTTGTGATTCCAAAAAGGTGCACGATCTCCACAAATAGAGTTAAAATGGATAATCATCCCCCTGGAGGTTTTTGGGGATGCAGTTATCCATTCTGAGGTTGATTTTTTGTGGCATGGCTAAAAGACATAGGAGGATTCTCAGCCAGCCATATGTGGACCACACTATTCTCACTCCAGATCCAAAATCAATCACTAGGGCTCAGTACAATGTTTTGAGCAGACATTTTTCTACTTCCCAGGACCAAACCAAGATGTTTTGCTGCCTGGATTTATAGGGTTGCCAGAGTGAAATCTGAAGAGGGCTCCTGTACCTTTAAAGGTTGGATAGAAGTGGAAATTTTAGCAGATGTCATTTGTTACCTGGTTGCATGACAAGAGACATCTGCTGAAATTTCCCCATCTGCACAACCATTAAAGGTACAGGAGCTCACTCCAGTTTTCATTCAGCCAACCTTAAGCCTGAGGAAAAGTACAAAACACACATGCCTCCATCACCCATAAGGAAGACGAGTTGAGAGGTGGCTGACACTTGTCTCAACAGCGGAGATGGAACAGTATCCTGTGCTGCACTTCAAGGCAACTGGCTAGTCTTGAGTGTATAGTGCAGGTCTTGTGGCACATAAAAAGTACCACTCAACTTCATATGGCATCTGTCACCTGAGATGTCTCCATTCTGTCTCTTCATACATTCATCCCTGCTTCTTCTGCAGTCCAAAGCATAATAAAGCCATTTTTGTTCTTGTAAAAGAGATGCCTCAGAGTCCTCAGAGCCAGGTGAGGCATTAAGTAGGGCCCAGCGGAAATAGAGAGAAACATGGAACGTGAACTCAGAAAGCTCAGGGCTTTTAACTGGAGTATCTCTTGAGAGAATGGAAGAAGAACAAAAGAGGAAATGAGGCCAGCAGAGTGTGTGGATGGAAAGGAATTGGCCTTCCTGTGTAATACATTTTGTTTACTAAACTAGAGTAACTTTCGTAGAGCTCACTCTACCTTAGGGCAGAGTGAGGCAACTGTTTCAGATGGTAGATGCTGAGGGTGTATCTACACTGTAGAAATAATGTAGTTTGATACCACTTTACACTGTAGAAATAATGCAATTCGACACTACTTTAAGTGTTGTAGCTTCTTGCTATGGAATCCTGGGAGTTGTAGTTTTGAGAGGCACCAGCACTCTCAGAGAGAAGGCTGTAAAACTACAAATCCCAGGATTCTATAGGATGGAGCTATGGCACTTTATAGTGGTATCAAACTGCATTATTTCTACAGTGTAGATGCACCCTCAGGATCAACTACCTAAAGCAGTTGTCTCACTCTGCCTTATGGTAGGGTCAGCTCTACAAAGGTTACTCCTGTTTAATAAACAAAATGTACTTAACCCCCCCCCCCAAAAAAAACCATCCAGTTTGTAATGTATTGTAATGTGTTTTTAAGGGTCCATGGAGCCATGGCAGTTAAACTGGTGTCAAACTGCATTTTTCCTCTAGTGTAGATGCACCCTGGAATATGGCCAGGGCATTGTGTGGGCTACACAACCAAATTTTCATCCCCTAAACTAGCCTGCTGCCTTCAGGCATTGGACAGGATGCTATACTGTATTAGATAGTTTGAGCCTTAAAGAAAAGGAGTTACATCCTCTAATCTAGATATGTGAGTTGAGTTCAGGCTATGGTACATTAAGAAGGAAAACACCGAGGCTGGGGAAATATGCAAACATAAATTCACTGTGTGCCTGTTTATGTGGGGAATCAAAGATGCTTTTGGCATTGCTAGATGTGGAATGGTATCATCCATCAAGATCTCTGGAAGAGCCCAGCAGATCTCAGCAAATAATGTCATCAGTCTGCATTTGGTGGTAGGAACTTAGCCAGATGCTTCTCCAATGCCTCCTCCCCTGCTCACCAACATTTACTACAGAATGGCCATGGAGAATGGGACTATCTCAGCAAAATGAGGAGTTCTGGGGCGGTGAGAGGAGAGCTTTAGTGTAGTTCTTCCTCTGGAACTTTTACGCTGTGTTTGGAAAATGTAGGATTTTCTTCATACATATTAGAACTAAGCACAAATTAACCTCCTCCATCTGGAATGAGATTAAATGAGATCCAGAATGGCATAGAGGTTTGAGCGTTGGACAAAGACTCTGGAGACCAGAGTTTAAATCCCTGCTGAGCCATGGTAACTTTGGGCAAGTCATACTCTCCCAGATTTAGAGGAAGGGAGTGGCAAACTCCCTCAGAATACATTTTGCCAAGAAAACCCCATTATATGGTGGACTTAGGGTCACTATAAATTGGAAATTACTTCAAGGAAGACAATCTGGAATTGGCTGTCTTACCAGATCTCTGTTCTTTGGCTGGTCCAGCGCCTTCAATTGCTCATACTGCGTGGGGCTTTCATGTGCCCAGGCCTGTGCATAAAGGCACAGGAGATTGAGGAAGATGAGTTGCAGATGCAGGTTCATCCCTCTTGAAAGAGCTGTCTCTGGAGAAAGAGTAACTGGATAAGAGAAGAAAAAAGTCAGGAAAAGAACCATGTTGGTCTTCTGGAATCATGTCTGATCTGGCACCAAGCTGAAGATCATACTTGGTTCTGTGACCAGGAAGAGAAAAGCCCAACCTATCATTTGATCTGGGATTAATCCCCAAACATGCTCAGCTCTTTAAAGTACAATAAAATTTCTTGGCATGTCTACAATAACTTAACAGTGAGGGGAAAAACCTGCACCCTCTGCTGAATACAAGAAGACTGTTTTTTGGTAACTAGAATAGGTACAAAAGAATGCAACTTCCAAATAAGTTCTTTCTAATGTTTAGGTGGAATCTCTTTTCCTGTAGTTTGAATCCATTGCCCCATGCCCTGGTCTCTGGAGCAGCAGAAAATAAGCTTGCTCCATCCACAATATGACACCCCTCCAAATAGTTAAACATGGCTGTCATGTCACCTTTTAACCTTCTCTTCTCCAGGCTAAACATACTCAGCTTCCCAGGCTGGTCTTCACAGGCATGATTTCCAGACCTTTCACTATTTTGGTTGCCCTCCTCTAGATATGCTTCTCGGGACATGCTCCATACACATGACGCTTCACTGTTTTACTCTGCATACAGTTTCTGCTGTTTCCATAGTTATTTCCTACAACCACATTGTGTTGCATAAGGCCCCTTGGATTGACATTGTAAAGCAAGGGTATGGTACTTGCAGACCTCCAGATGTTGTTGGACTCTTCTGTCAGGTCTTACTAGACAGACCAGTAATCAGGTATGGTAGGGACTGTAGTCTATCAACATTTGAGAATTTCTGTCCTTGTGAAGCACTATGTACATTGATGATGTTATATCAGTAAACAATACTTTTCCATACTGGATTTAAACCATATTAAAATGTTACAACTACTGCTGCTATGACTGTTGTTTCCATTGATAGATATTGATATATGTAGCAATAAGAGATATTAAAATTAATAGGCTTGAAGTCTCATTGTTTAAAAATAGCTATTCCTAACTGAATCTCCAAATGTTTTGGACTACAGTTCCTATCAGCCTCAATTAACTTGACCATGGTAAACAATGAAGGGAACTGATGTCCAAAACATCTGGAAGACATTCAGGTTGGAAAAGTCAATGAAACTAAATTTATATTTTACAAAGCTGATTGTGCACAAGTTATTCTTCTGAAGTTTGTCAATCCCACAGTGCCTTTTAAAATATGCATGTTAGTTTTCCAGCCACGTTAGGGGAATCTGCTTAAGAAATCTTCCCACCCAAATCATTAATTTCTGCATTACTATGTATCCCCATGCCTAGAAGTTCAGGCTTCCTGGTGAGCTAACGCCCCATCAAATGACTGAATTCCTGAAAAAGATTCCTTACCTCTCCTGCTATATGTTTTCAGGATTCAAGCTTTAGGCAGTCTGGAACATGCAACTTTCTCCTCTTTTTATGTAGGTCTGTAGCTAGAGAGGGAGGGAGCAAAAAAAAAAAAAAAAAAAAAGCAATCACCACTCCTTACCTGGTAGCAAGTAGGTGGGCTGGCATTCAATTCACATTACTCTGGAAAAGGGTTAATTTTCTGTACATTTGGATGGCATGTTTTGCAACTTTTGTTCATGCCAGTCCTGTGACGCCATCTGTAGCCCTTCAACCCTATTCTTCTGACTTCTAAAACATACCCTTTTGTTTCCTTCATGTTCATGGCTAACCTTAAAGGAATACTAATGCATTTTCCTTATTTTTAAAAAGAAGGAGAAAACCAATCAAGATGGCACTTGAAGATATGAACCTTGAAGAGTTCTTGTTTGTGTAGGCTTGGAATGGTACACCTGCTAAGACCACAGGCTGCTTCTCTGCAAACAAAGCACCCTTAGCCCAGCCAGGAGGTGAAGCATTGTAGGAATGACAATTGAAGAGGAGCCTCTATGGGGTTATTTAAGCTCTTCTCCTGTGTCCTACGGCAGCACCCTCCATACTAGAGGCATTACTCAGATTCCCCAAGTAGTGGGGAGGCAGAGCAAGATGTTCCCAGATGACCCTTCCAAGGGATTCTGGGCAATCCTATGTGTGTGTGTGTGATTTGGCAGTTGCTATTTTAATTGCCTATAGTCCTCTAGAATAGGGGTGGGTAACCGATGGGCCACAAGTAGTCCTCCTAATCTCTGACCTTCCTGGTCCTTTGGGCATTCTCGTTACTGCCACTGCCTACAAACCACAGTTCTGGAATCAGCTGTATTAGGGTGGCAGTGTCCTGCCCAGCCTGGCTGAGGACTCAAGAGAGGAGTCTGCCTCTGAGCTTGAACCTGGCCCTAGCCCAGCATCCCGGCAGCAGAGCCTCATGATAATGTTGGCATTGAGGAGGAAGAGGCCAACTTACCTGTGCCTTCCTACAGCCAGAGGAGATCTGAAAGGGCGGGGATGCAGTGGTCTCAGAGGCTTTGTATGAGACACCATGCAATTAAGGAATAGCTGCACCAATGAGGACCAAAGATAAAAGCCTGGGAGGAACACCAGAATCTTTGTCAGAGGTTAACCGATTCCCATGGTGAAAGCACCTTGTTTCTGGCCTCTCTTCTTGATTTGGACCTGTGGATCTTGGACTGACCATTCTGTTTTGCTGGAAGCCTTAACCCTTTTGGACTTCTTGACTACCCTGACTGTTTGACCCTTTGCCTTGAATTTGGACTGATTATGGACCTTGCTTTTGGAATTCTGCCTTTTACTTTGTAAGTCTGCACAACACTTGCTTTATTACTACACATGTTGTGTTGCGCTATTTTGTTTTGCTTGCCTCTACCTTATTTTGGGTCCGTTATCAGCTGCTGGATGCTCTTCCAGACAGGCAGGGGTGAAATCTTTATTCCCTTTCCTTCTGTTAAGTTAAGGAGATACTTTCATGTGTATAAGGCTCTATGATGGAGGAATACTTTAGCATCCTAGTCTACCAGCACCATAAGGAGTTACTGCTGAATTTCCTGAGAGCCAGCATGATGTAGTGGATTGAGCACTGAACTATAACTCTGCAGACCAGGGTTTGAATCCCTGCTTGGCCATGTAATCCCACTGGGTGACCTTGGGCAAATCACACTCTCAGGCTCAGAGGAAAGCAATGTCAAACCCCCTCTGATGAAACTTGCCAAGGAAATCCCATGTTAGGGTCACCTTAGAGTCACCCTAAGTCGGAAAATGACTTGAAGGCGCACAACAACAAGCTGAATTTTCTTAAGTGTCAGCAAAATAGGACTTCCACTTAATTTCAGCAATTCCTGGTGGGTTCTGGGGTCCAAGGCAGGTGTTGTCCACCTCTATTCTAATGTTGCACTACACTGGAGGGGATTATAAGAAAGATGCCTTGCTTTTAAGCTGTGGCCCTAAGCAGCTGCTCGGGAAACTGTATGCTGATCTTCAGTGGCTATCCAGACATTCTTTGCAAAGAAGGAGATCCTACACAGTCTTTCTTATCAGATTATTTTTTATCTGCTGCTATGGCTGCTCCTAATAATGTATTACCTGCAGTTTGTCCACATGATTTTTGACCTTGCTACAGCAAATACACCATACTGTTGTATTTATAACAATATTTGAAAATGGCCAATATATTTTACTACTCCTCTTCCTGCTCCCCTCCATCTACCATCATCCAGAGACAGCTTCATCAGGCCTTGCCTGAAAGAAGAGCCCCCTCTCTCCATCTACCATCATCCAGAGGGAGAAGAGGGCAAGCCATGTGGCCTGGAGGGAATGAAAGGGCAGGCCCATCTCAATCAGGCTTAGTCTGAAGAAGAAGAAGAGCCCTCCCTCCATGGCATCTGTCATCATCCGGCCTAGGAGGAAGTGAAAAGGCAGGGCCAGCTCAATTGGGCCTGTCCTCGATTAAGAAGCAGAGCCCTCCCTCCAGTCCATCTGCCTTGGTCCAGGCTTCAGAGGGAGAGAAGAACTGCTGGACCTGATCCCCTTCCCCACCAAAATTCCCTTCTCCTTTTGTGTCATGTCTTTTTAGATTGTAAGCCTGAGGGCAGGGAACCATCTAATTAAAAAGATTGTATGTACAGTGCTGTGTAAATTTACAGCACTATAAAAATAAAGCAGGGATGGACAAGAATGTCCATGGAATTCTCAAAAACACTATGAAAGCAAAGCTGTAGCCATGTTGATTTGGAAAATCAGTATGCAAAGGGATCTTGCAGCATCTTTGAGACTAACAGAAAGAAGTTGGTGGCATACGCTTTTGTAGACTTGAGCCTATTTCCTACAAATACATTTGAGGAAGTAGGCTCAAGTTTATGAAAGATGCTACCAACCTCTCCTTCAGTTAGTCTCAAAGGTGCTTCAAGATTCCTTTGCACTATGAAAGCAAGACTGATATAATGAATATTGTGGATGTTCTGGTGAATACCAATGATTGTATTTTCAGTGTGTTGCACACTCTCACTGAAGAAGTTTGTCAACTGATGTTAGCTAGAGAATTCAATGTTTTGCAAACTTCAACTTTTTTTAAAAAATCATGTCTATAACTAAATATAGACTAGAAATGTTGAGTATCATAAGGATCTTGCCCAGTATGAGGTGGCAACTTAGTTCCTTGGGTTGGATGAGTGCTTCATTGACAGCATACTCTATTACTCTTCATTTAGGTAAATATGCTAACCTGCATGGTTTCTGCAGTTTACAAGATACAGGTTGCCTTTTCAAATAATAATAATAATAATAATAATAATAATACTTATTTATTTATACCGTGCTCTTCAGCCAAGGCTATCAGAAAGAAAGAAGAAAGTGTGAAGTACAAGAAACACTCAATAGGCTTCTCTTTTACCACAGAAGAGAATATATTTATACAAATATTAAATCAAAAATAATTACAAGGATCAGACATTTTTGTGTGAACAAAATATATACACACATATGTAAACTTGCCCATTTGTCATTTAAGGACCACAAGGCACTTAAAAGTTAAAAGACAGTCAGATTGAAGAAACTCTCCTTTCATAAAATAATAAGAATAAAAAAAGTTGGTATTATAGTTTCTTTGCATTTCTTTTTTGTACTAAGAACCCTGAAGGGGTATGAGTGCACTTTGGAAATCTGGTTTTTCACCTCTCTTCCACAAAGCCCATTGGGAAGAGGCTGGTCTCCCATTACTACCACAGCTTCCTCGCTCCCTGTTCAGTCTTTCCAACTAGGAAGCCCTAGAGGATCTGAGGGAGGGAATACTCCAGTGCTGGGTGGAAGACCCCAAACTCCATTTCAAGTTGGCCATAGTGCCATCTTCAGAGGATGATGTTATTTGAGCACGTTCCTCCCAACTCCAAACATTTTTTCTCCTCTTGGAAGGCTATCCTGTCAGAAAAGGGAGTCCTGCACAATGAATTCATGCCTAAAACTCTCAAAATTATCCCTCAGACCAGCCAATGAATCCTGTAACAACCACTGCAATCAATTTGGTATCTCTTCAGTCTTTCTCCTTGCAAGGAGAAGAAACTGTCTAGCCCTTTTTTTTGGTCTCAAGCTTCCACATGACCTAGTAGCTCAGGTGTGGGGAATCTATGGCCCTCCATAGCCCGTTGGACTATGATTCCCATCAGCTCCAGGCAACTGTAAAGAGGAAGAGGAGTTCAGTTAAACTACATCGGGAGGACTGTCAGTTGCCCTCCATAGGCTTTCAAATGCTTGAATGCTGCTTGGCTTACTTACAAAAGTCCTCTCTTAGGGCTGCGGGAGTGGAATAGAACTTTTACTCGGCTTGATTGCATAGGATGATGAACTTGTGGGGAAAGAGGAAGGCCAAGCTGGGATGCTGATGATATTAGGAAATGAGATGGATGAGAAAGCACCGATAACCTTCCAGCTCTAAAGCAGCAGACTCCCACCTCCTCCTCATACATTTCTGAGCTCAATTTGAGCCAGCTCTGGAGCAGTTGAATCATGAAGACCACTGATTCTTAAGAGCAGGTGTTGAGTTCCTGAGCACGTTCACTAATCACAATAATAAGCTAGGTTGCAAAGCTTCCAGGAGGTAGAGCTATATTTTCAGTTAAGCTTTACTCCTGAAGTCTTTCTAACAATTAGCATCTCGTCCTCTTGCCCCCCCCCCCAGTGCAATGGGGGACACTTAAATACGCATGCAAGAAAGTGCTGTGACAAGCTGGGTAGTATCAGGCCTGGATCACAGCACCAAGACAAGACCAGTCCAGTAGTAGGATCAATGGTCCAAATAGCTAATAAGAGTTTCTCTCCACAGGAAGTCTCTGTCACATGGATCTCCAATGGCCACGCTTCCTGGCAGAAGGGTAATACTTGAGAAATATCTTTGCAACTATCTCCAGTGTGTTACCAGTGGCCTTGGCTGGATACCGTTTCCCGTTGTAGATAAATCCCCTCTCCACCTGGAAGACGGCTTGGTTGAACTGGTTTTGGTGAAAAGGTGTCCCAGTGTTGAGGCATTCCACCAAGGTGGAAACAAAGAGGCTCCAGCGTACCCCATAATAGTCCAGCACCAAGCCTCCAAACTGTTTATTGGCATAGTCCAAGATGTTGCCACTGGGCCCCCAGAGGGTCAGCTGGTTGCGTGCGTTGAGGTCATACAGCTCTGCCTCTCTGTCACTGGTGGCAATCGCACGGGCAGCCTCCAGCCAGTGGCCTAGCAAAAAGCGCTGGTCACTGGACAGGAGATTGTCCAATTCTGGAAGGAGGTCATAGACCAACACACCACCAGTTGTCAGGAGGCGAGATAGTGAGTGACTCTGGAAAGCTTGTTTGATGTCCTGGTAATAGTCACTCACCAGCTGCTGCATGGCTTGGCGTGTTACATCCACCAAGTCGTAGGCAAAGGTGCTGCTTGTGCCAAGCTCTTTGGCTGAACTCAGCAGTAGCCGCCAAGCTTCATAGACCTCACTCTGGTTGTACCATAGTTCCATGTTCATCCGCAGAGAAGGACGGTGTACTAGTGGGCTGTGGTTGTGGTTGACACAAATACCCGAGCAATTGTAGACACTGTGCAGCAGCCTCTGCCAGGCCTCTGTTGCCTGCGCATTTGTGGTGCCATAGCGCTGCATGGCATATGCAGCCACCCACTGCTGAAGATTCACTGGCTCCTTACACCAACCCAGGTCTGTCATCAGCTCATATATCACATCGTTCTGTTCAATGCCTTCCGGGGTTAGGCCAATGCCCACCATGGTAGAGTTGAGAAAAGCTCTGGCCCTGAAAGGACCTTGGTTGATGCTATCCACTGTACCAAAAAGGCCATGGTTCCCACCAAAGTTGTGAAGCATGCACCAAATGAAGGGCTGCCCATAGAAGGACTCTGTCCATGAATAGACAGGCTTAGATTCAGCAAAGAGGTCCAGCACCACCATCCTTCCAAGAGGCACACCCTGCAGGAGGGCTCGGACTTGTGCTGGCTGCCAGAAATCAGGCTGGTGTTGGAAAAGCCACCCTTGCATAAGCCACAAGGCACTGGGATCAGCTGTGGGGAGAGATGTAGCTGATTGTTACTAGAGAAAACAGGATTAAACTAACATTGCTTACTTCTGTTTGCATACATCTAAAGCTTCTCAAATCTTCTACTTTTTTCATTCACAATCAATATTCAATATATACATAAATACTTTCTTGATTTTCTACTGGAAGAAAGCCTGGGGAATGTAGCTCCAAGTCTTCTATTAGAGATCTGATCTTCCAAAAGTACTTGTCTGAGACAGCTGGTGTGGTTTAGTGGTTTGTGTATCAGTCTATGATTCTGAAGACCAAGGTTTGACTCTGTGCTAAGCCATGGAAACCCACTGGGTGACCTTGGGCAAGTCATATTCTCCCAGCCTCAGAAAGCTGAAGCAACCCCCTCTGAAAAAAATCTTGCCACGAAAGCCCCTTGATAGCGGGGTTTGCCTCAGGGTTGCCATAAACTGGAAATAACTTGAAAGAACAAAATACTTGTACTACAATAAAAACCTATGCACGGTCTATAGCCCACCATTTAAACATAATCCAAGAGATTAATATGAATCGGTAAGAAATGGATTTGGCCTGAAGAGATCTCAGTTCAAATCTCCTATCAACCAAATAAGTTGGTGAACTTGAGCAACTCTTGGATGAGCATGTGTTCTGCTAAGGGATGTGTGTCTGGTCTTAATTAATTTATTAGGTAATTTATTAGTATGTCCCACCAATCTTCCAATGAGCTCAACGTGGTGTCCCCAATAAATAGAACAACCCTGTAAAGCAGATTAGGTAGGGAGAAAATGATCACACAGTGAATTTTATAGCTGAATGCAGATTAGTACCCAGATGTTCAAAATGTTCAAACCCATTTCAACACTTTAGCCCAGAAGTGGGAATCATGAGACCCTTCAAATGTTTCCAGACTTCAGTTCCTAGCACTCCTCACCACTGGCTACACTGGCTAAATAGTCTGGGGTTTGCAGGCCAACAACATCTGAAGCCCTCATCTGTACTGATGTGAACTTGTGTTCTAAACACCTCCTATACCCTGCCAGCTCTGACCCCTGCTCTAACAGGGAAGATCCATATGTTGTTGGTCTGCAGTTTTCGGTATCCCTCACCATTAAACATTGTAGCTGGGATCTCTCAAGACTGGTTTCTCAATATCTTAAGACTCTTCCTCAATTGTGAACTACTGTGCTAATCACTATGTCACACTGCCTCTCAGAAGACAGGGCTTTCTCAGTAGCAACACCCAGTGATACACCCTGGCTGTGAAATTCTTTCCCAGCAGAGGTTCAAATGCTTTCTTTACTGATGGTTTTTATACAGGCAATATGTTTTTATTTTGCTAGGCTTTTAAACTGTGTCTGGCATCCTGTTAAGCTGTTATGATGTCATAAACTAGACTCATTTTGATACTCACATTTATGATAGTGGCATCATTGTCATGACTGTAAATGCCCTGGAAATCTAACTTAAAATCTAGAGATGTTTAGCAGTGCTGGTGAGTGGAGAACTGAAAGATGATGTGTCCAGTCCCCTGCCACTGGTGAGCAGTGGTGCAATGAGGAGTTGTAATAGGACTTTGCATGGGTCCCTGGTTCTGTTTGTCACACTGCTGCTCACTGGTGGGATTGGGCACCCCGCTCACCAGTGCCACGGTGCACTGTCTCTCAGTGCAACTGCCTGGATTTTAAGGTAGGTTTTGGAGTCAGATATAATAATAATAATAATAATAATAATAATAATAATAATAATTCAACCAAAAGGCTATCCAAGCGGCTTACAAATTGTTAATTAGACATTTTCCTGCCCTCAGGCTTACAATAGTGATGACCTCATGGCTATGTGTCTGGATGCAGGATCTCAATTACTGTGCTGACTTTCCTGGTGGTTGTTCTTATTGTGTCTTCATACTGATCTTATTGCTTTTTATTACATCAGGATTATATTTGATTTCTGGGAACTGCCTTGTGGGCCTCTAGGGCAGCAGAAAGACAGTATCTTAATGTATCAAGAGATAAAATATGGACCAAGATCACCAATACTTGAAATTTCACAGCTTTTTTAAGCCACAATTTGAAATCCTGTAGTAGGCACTCCAGAGCTTGGGAAAGTTACTTTTTTTGAAGTTCAGCTTCCAGAATCCTCTACCAACACAAAGCAGTGACCATGCTGCCTGGAGGATTCTGGAAGCTATAGTCCAAAAAGTAACTTTTCTGAGCTCTGTGACTCCTCAGTGGTAGAAAAGCTGTCTACCACTGCTCTTCCAATTTATGACTACTCCAGATGGCAAATAATCCCTGTAAATATTGGGCTGTTATGTTCCTGGGTGGAATGCCTTGTTCCTGCACCTGCATCCAGTCATGCTATAAATATACTGGGGTTTCATGTACTACTGGAGGTATGGTGAGTTTTGGTGTGTGAGAGGTTTACTTTCCTCTTCATCCTCTCCCTGCTGCATGTCCAATGCAATTCCCAGAGGTATAAGAGGAAAGAAGACAAGGGATCCTGATGTAGGAAGCTGATATAAGGATTCTAGGATATTTTTTTAAACCCACCTCCTGTCCTGGGTTTTAAGCCATGGCTGATTCTGGAAATTCTGGAAGAATAACAGACTATAAACCTGGACAGGAGCAATATCATTTGGATATTTTTTCAATCCCTGATCACTACAGGTACAACTCCTGAAGCTTTTCAGCACCCCAGATGAACCCACAGCTATGAGCTAAAGGTTTATAGGTTAAAGATGACTGGAGGAGAATTGGCAGAAGGGCAATGATGAGACAAGAGGACTTGTTGAGTCCTACCTCCTGTCATGGAGCGGAAGACAGCTGCGCTGACCTTGGAGAGGTAGTCAGGATCTGAGGAGAGTGGACGCATCTCGTTGAAAGTGTCAGCACTATACACATGATCTGTACCAAACTCCTTGATCAGTTCCTTTAAGAAGAGAGTCCCAATGACCTGGAACATGGGATCTTCAGGTGATAAAAGATATGCACAGGAGAAAGTGCAGTCAAAGTGACTCCAACTCCCCAGCCGCGTGACATTGATCCGTGGGAAAACTCTACAACATGGGGGGGGGGGAAAGAAATCCAGAAAAACACTGCTGCATTAACTGATAATTCACATTTATGGTCTGCAAATAGCAATAGCAGCTTCATTTATATACCGCTTCATACTGCCTAAGCAGTCTCTATGCAGTTTACAACTGTATTCTCAACCCCAGTTTAGATGGATCAATAATCTGACCTTTTATAAGGCAGCTTGCTATCTCCCACCCAACCCACTTTTACCCTTACCTGAAGCAATGACACCATTTACCTTAAAATGCCACGGGGAATGTGCCCAGAGAAGGCTGGCAGTACTGTCAACATTCCCAACGTCCGCATTCTCTCCAGGATCCTGTACTGGGAAGACAAAGAGAACAGGATGGAGCAGGATAATGAGGCTTTCAGAAGAATCTGTTTTGTGTCTTGATTAGTAACATCCAGAAAAGGCCAGTATTTTAGGAAGAGTGTTGCAAACATAAATTGAAAACAACTTGAAGACATACAACAACAACCCAAATATCCCTAGAGCCAGACCCAAAATGCTAGCCAGCATGTGGGGACTGTCATGGTGAGAACCTGAACTTAAAACATGTTGCTATGTGCTGTCAAGTCAGCTTCAACTTACAGGGCCTTTTACTGGCATGTTGCACCAGTGTTTGCCACCTCCAAGTGGACTGAGACCATGGTGAAGTTTTCCACCCAAACTGACCTGGGCCAGGCCTAGTGATAGGCAGAGTGTGGCAACTGTTTTATTGGGCAGCTGCTGGGGGGACAAAGTTAAGTATTTTCCTCCACTCTCTAAATTGGCCTGCGATGTTTAGGTGTTGCAGAAGACCGTGTCCCATTGCTAGCATGGAAGCAAAGTTCTAGTGCCAACCCAGTTGGCTTCTGCACATGGAATGGAGAGAATGTCAACTTGCACTTTGCCTCAAAAAGCAAAATGCCATGGGAGAGCCTTAATACACTGATATACTGAAAGAAAACACAAGGTTAGAACTAAAAAAGGATTGGGAAGAAACAGGGTATTTCAATTGCCAGAGTACTGGCCTAGGGAACCATTACTGAGTTCAGGCCCAGGTACCTGCAGGTAGAGTTGTTTTAGATGCCACGAGAGAGGCAGAGGCCCTGCCCAAGTGTGCAGGTTTCCCATCCGGTTCCAAGCCAGAAAAGCAGGGCCAGTGAAATACTCATCAATTTCTGACTGATTCAGACCCAGAGACAAATACACCTGGAAAGAGAGCAAGGAGGTATTGAAGCTTAATTGCCAGGAGCTGTTTTGGAGAAAAAGTTTGCCTTAAACCATGGTGTAAGTAGCCATGATCATAATATAGTAAATAAGATATTATGTACCCTACCCGCTGCCAGATGGCTTCCTGCCCAGTGAATGCCAATGCCATGTTGATGCCATGGAGTGCCATCCAGTCAATCTCCCGTTCCCAGCGGTCCCAATTCCACCACACATATGAATAACTCTGGGTGCAGACATTCTGATAGAAGCGGAACCTCGGGGGGAAAATAAATACAAATGTAAAATACTTGCCTGTTTCCACCTTTGGCAGTGGGTGCCTTGGCTCACTTAATCAAGACATTGGAGCCATTTCTTGTCTACACACTCTTCCTCCAAAATACCCAATCATTCTCTACTTGAGTGTAATATCTACACTGCAGATATTATTGTTTTTGTTGGTTATACTTTTACTCTGCTTTTTCTCCAGTGAACACAAGACAGCATACATGGTTCTCCTTCTCCCTACTTTATTCTCACAATAGCCTTCAAGTCATTTCTGACTTATGGTGACCCTAAAGCAAACCTATCATGGGGATTTCTTGACAAGATTTGTTCAGAGGTTTGCCATTCATTGACTTCCTATGAGTCTGAGACCATGAGACGTGCCCAAGGTTACCCAGTGGGTTTCATGGCTGAGCTGGGAAGCGAACCCTGGTCTCCAGAGTTGTTTCTAAATGCATCTCTCTAAACTGCAATTCGCAGGATTCCACAAGATAGCACCATGGCCAATAAAGTGGAATCATAGTGCTATCACTGGATATTGTGAAAGGGCCATTTGTCTCCAGTTAGCAATTTTTGTCTCCAGAGCAGGAACTGAGAGAAGATAGATCTTCTTTACATGGTTTAGTAGCTCCTTCATTTAATGTTAATTCCTCTTATTGTTGTTGAGCTCCTTCCAGTAATATTTTACTTATCATGGAGTGGGTGATTCTTGGCAAGATTTGTTCGGGAGGATTGCCCTTTCCTTCCTCTAAAGCTGAAGGAGAATCGCTTGCTTCTTCTGAAGCTGAAGGAGTATGACTCCAGATCATCCAGGGGGTTTCCATGGCCAAGTGGAAATTCAAACCATGCACTCCCAGAATGTATTCCAACACTCAAACCACCCTGGCTCCCTCTTAGTTTTCTACGCAGCTGGAAAGATCTTTTCAGTTTCTGGTGAAACATCATGGCATGATACTCACATCCTTTCAGCTGTCTAGAAAACTTTTCAAGGCCTTTGCTAAAGACTGTCTTAGTGTGTACATAGGAAAAACGTAAAATATGGTTTGCTTTTGAAAGCACAGCATATATTTTGTGTGCAGTTAGCAGTACTGTATACAGTTTTTAAAAATGATTAATGAAACTAAAATGCAGAGGAAGGGTTCTGTTCAACTTTTCCATTCATATGTTTATCTTGCCATCCGCAAAAGACTGAGGGACACAAATGGCAAGACCATGAATCAGGAGGGACGACTGTAGATCATTTTAGCACTATTTCCCATGCTATGGGATCCTGGGGATTGTAGTTTGGTGAGGCACTAGACTAGAGCTTTCTGGTTGATAATTCTAAATACTCATACCTAAACTGCAAATCCCAGAAGATGGCAATTAAAGTGGAACCACTGTGCTATAAATGGGTTCAGTTGCTACTCAGCCACTAACCTTGACCCAGTCATCCATCTGTCAGGCTGACCTACCTACAGGGTTGTTGTGCAGATAAAA
>NC_056527.1:91294348-91334546 GCF_019175285.1 Sceloporus undulatus | reverse complement strand
AATTCAGTAGTGTAGTATAAGTTGCCTTGAGTTGCTTGAAAGAAAAGCGGGATATAAATGTAATACATAAAATAATCTATGGGGACCTGCCAAGAATACTTTTGTGGGTGTGCATGGGCTGATGTTCCTCCTTCCACTCTCGCAGGTTCAGCAGTCACTGGCAAGATAACACACATACACACATGCTCCAGTCTGTACAAATGAACTCCTTGCGTGTAGGATGTCACGTCACTCTCTCTCTTTCAAAGATCAGCTCAATTAGCCAACCTCGTTAGAGGAGCTGTCCCTTGGCTTGTAGGCAGACAAAGGTCCTGGCAAGATCGCAGAGGTTGGCAGGGTGAAGGGAGTCTTGCGTGACTTGAGCATTTGTGCCACATGAAAGGGAAGAGGTCGGGGATGGTGTCATCCACTGGGCCTTGGAGAGGCGATTGTCCCATAAGAGGGCCAGGGAATTCTAGAATAGCTTCCACCCGAGCCCTTGGCCTGCAAGCTGAAGCAGCTAATCTCGATCTCTTGTGGTAACCACAACAACTCTGTTTACACAACATGCTCACACCATTTACTATTACTACAACTGCTACTGAAGCCAGCATGGCGTAGTGGTTTGAGTGTTGGACTGCAAGTCTACAGATCAGGATTTGATTCCCTGCTTGGCCATGAAACCCATTGGGTGACCTTGGGCAAGTCACATACTCTCAGCCTCGGGGAAGGCAATGGCAAATCTCCTCCGAACAAATGTTGGCAAGAAAACCCTGTGATAGGTCTTAGGACTGCCATAAGTCGGAAACGACCTGAAGGCACACAACAACAACAACAACTAGCAGCTCTACTCCTCATTCCTGGTTCAATGACATATGACTCATTTGCAAGGTTCCTTATGCTACTGCCATCTTACACATCAGGGCAGCACTTTCTCCAGATTTCAAGCACAGTTTGCATAAGTAAGGTGTGGATAGAGAACATATGCAGCAACATTAATCACCATCCTTTCTTCATCAGCAGAATATATCCCTACCCTGATCCTCTTCCCTTCCCAGTAATACTTGTGATGCAAAACAATGGCTCAAGAAGCCAGACCTAAGATTTCAGGACAAGAGGCCTGTGAACAAATGCTCAGTCCAGCAACTTGTTTTCTATAGCAGAGCTAGATAAATCTACTCTTGCTCCTCCCTACCTGCCACCTCAGCTTTCTTATAGGACTTTTTGTAATCCACAGTATTTTCTGGCCTACCACAAAAGCGGATTTTAACTATTTGTAAGCATTACTCTGTAGAACAGTGATTCCCAAACTTTGGTCCTCCAGATGTTTTGGAATTTAGCTCCCAGAATTCCTGACTATTAGCCAAGCTGGTTGGGGCTTCTGGGAGTTGAAGTCCAAAATATCTGGGAACTACTGCTGCAGATCAACATAACCAAGTGAAAAGGGAGGTTCACTGCATCAACAGTTATTACTTTGATCTGCATTGGGAAGGAAATGTGGGCCAATAAGGGATGAGCACAGCGCAAGAATGCATTTCAACTTCACTTTCATTAGGGATGAGGACTAAGGGGTTAAGCCAAGAGTTTACTGGGGAGGATTTTAAACTAGGATTTGCAGGAAGAGAGCACTCTCTATGAAAAGTCAGGGCACACTGTCTCTACCTACATTACAGGGTTTAGTCTAAGCTTCCCTCCTTCAACAGCACAAGAGGCCAGGAGGCTGGTACCAAGAAGATGCTTCTATCAAGAGCAGGGTGACCAGATGTCCTAACTGCAAAGGAGGACAAGGCACCACAAAACGTAGGACATTAAAGTAAAATGTAGAAATACAACACAAAATAACAGCTAAAAACACTCATAGAAACGTAAATCCATGCTCCTTTGTCATGCTCAAAGGACTGCAATGGCCCCTGCAGCTGAAACCAACCATGGCTCTCTATTATCATCAGCATCAGTATTTCAAGGGTGAGTTCTGTCACACTATAGAGGTGAAATCTGGAATTAGGTGTACCACGTTGTTGTAGCTTAACTACTCCGTTGTTGTTGCTGTTGTTGTGTGCTTTGAAGTCGTTTTGGATTTATGGCGACCCAAAGGCGATCCTGTTCTGGGGTTTTCTTGACAAGATTTGTCCAGAGGAGGTTTGCCATTGCCTTCTTCCCCTGAGGCTGAGAGAGTGTGACTTCTTGCCCAAGGTCACCCAGAGGGTTTCATGGCCAGGCTAGGATTCGAACCCTGGTCTCCAGAGTGAGACTCCAACGCTCAAACCACTACCACCAACAAGGTGACCATACGTCCTCCTTTTCCCAGTATAGGTCCTACATTTCAGTCTTTTGTCCAAGACGAATTCCAAAACGCCCTCCATTTTGAGCACCAGGGAGACCAGGGTTCGAATCCTCGCCAGCAGGCCATAAACCCTCTGGACTTCCCAGGATTCCACAGCACATCGCAGTCAAAGGACTCACCTGTTGGGGCTGGTGACGACGATCTCTGCGGGAACCGGAGGCAGTCTCTCCGGCAGCCGGAGCTGGCTCCCTGACCAGGAAACGTGGCATCCGCAGAAGTCCTTCAGGTACCGGTAGACCCCCGCGGCGGCGGCCACTCCGCTGGAGCCGTCGACCTCGACCATCCCCGGCCTCCCTCCGGAGCTCAGCCGGTAAGTGTCCAGCCCTCCAGGCCCGGCCAAGGACCGGTTGACCGACACCGAGAAGGCGGAGGCAGCCCGCGGGCCCAGCAGGCGCTCCAGCAGCTCCCGCACCGCTCCTTCCTGACGCCGGTTCTCCGCCGCCGGACGCAAGCGGGACACAGGCTCCCAGGAAGGACCCGAGGAGGCGGCTACAGCCACCGAAAGGAGCAGGAGCCCCGCTAGCGCCATCATGAGCCCCCCTCCGGGGAGACCAACGTTCTACAGGGACTTCCCTCTCTCTGGCGCGCTTTAGCCAATCGGCAGCCGAGGGTCTCCTCCGATTAGCCAATCAGGATCCAGGCCACGCCCCCTTAGGAAGGGCAGCCCCGGCCAGCCCACCTTCCAGAGTCAACGGTGCAGTCCTTCCGAAAACACAGGAGCCTTGAGTCTTCCTCAGGCCGAAAGGGAGGCTGAGAGGAGGAGGATAGAGGGCCTTGGCCAAGAAAGGAGGACGAGGGGCTGAAAATGGAGGACACTTTCAAGGAAAATAGAGGACCTTGCCAAATAAAGGTTAAAAGGAGGACAAGGGGCTGAAAATGGAGGACACTCTTAAGGGAAATGGAGGACGTTGCCAAATAAAGGCTAAAAGGAGGACAAAGTGCTGCAAGATGGAGGACACAAGGAAAATGGTGCTGCAAAATGGAGGACACTCTGAAGGAAAACAGAGGACATTGACAAATGAAAAGCTGAATGGAGGACAAGGCACAGTGAAATAGAGGATACTCTCAAGGAAAATGGGGGACGTTAGTAAATGAAGGCTAAATCCACCAAACCATGATACCTTTATCAGACCAACCAAAACTGCACAATATACATATTGCAAGCTTTCGAAGCTTCACTGGCTTCTTCATCAGGCAAGGAGTTAAAATCCATACAGAAGGGGGGGGGGAATGAAGATGTTAGTTCTAATAGGCCTGCAATTTGCTGTTTTTGTTCTTAGTTCAGATGGTATGGAGGGGTATCTCTTGCAGGCTTGATGAAGAAGCCGGTGGAGCTCCAAAAGCTTGCAACATGTATGCTATGCATTTTGGTTGAGCCAATAAAAGTATTACCGCTTGGTGGATTTTTGTTACAGGATTTGCTATACAGCTGTCCCTGAATGTTATCTGAAGGTAGACTTAAGTCTCATGCTGCCAATTTCTTTCTTTCAGTTAGTCCCAAAGGTGCTATAAGACCTCTTCGTGTACTGATTTTGCAGACTAACGCGGCTGTATCTTCGAATCTTCGTACCTGCAACTTAAGTCATGAAATGCAGATCTTGGATATTAAACATTAGAGGTGTAGACTGCAAAGACCAAAGCACAGAGTTGCTGCCCTTGGAGCCTACAGCTTTGCTGTGTCCCTTGTTTTGGCAGTTAGTAACAGATCACGAGATCTTTGAGCAAATAGTACTTTACACTACAATCACAAGCAGCTGACCATTGCGGAAATGGAAAAGAAATCAACAAGTCCTCAGTTCCCATGAAAAACATATGATGGCTGGGAGGCCTAGTATGAGCAACTAATACCAGAGTCTTCTTTGACTTTTCCCTCTGGCCACATGGGCAGGAAACCAGAATATGCAGCAAACCACTTCTATGGGTCTGATTTCCACACATTACTGTACTACAGAGCCAGCATGGTAGTTTGAATGTTGGACTCTAGAGACCAGGGTTTGAATCTCAGCTTAGCCATATAAACCAACTAGGTAATGCTGGGCAAGTCATATTTTCTTAGCCTCAGAGCATGACAAACCCCAATGATCACCTTAGGGTCACTGTAAGTCTGAAATGACTTGAAGGCACACAACAACAAACCAGCCAACAAGGCCAGTGAGCATGCATCCATCTGTCGGGAATGCTTTGATTTGGATGTCCTGCATGGCAGGGGGTTGGACTGGATGGCCCTTGCGGTCTCTTCCAACTCTATTCTATGGTATTCTGGGTCCCCAAAAGCAATTTTTCCAAGTGCTGGGGTAGAAACCAGCCTGTCCTCTGCTGTTTCCCCATTACTTTATAAAGCTCCCCAATCCAGTTTGCTGTTGATCTACTAACAGACATACAACCCACTGTTTTGTAAATGGTTGCATTCCCCATGAACAGCTGATTCAGAGCTTCAAGGTACTCCTGGAAGCGGTTATTACTAGATGACTGTGTAGCAGTAGCCAAGGGGACCTTTAGCCTGTTCCTCAACTGTAGCCTTTTCTAGAGAAATCACACCTTACAATTATTGGGTCTGAACAGACAGGCCAAAATAAAGCTGCTTTGGGTCACCTTGGAGGTATGCTGTTTAAATGACACAAACACTTTAAGAGGCCTGCACTCCAATCATTAGGACTGGAGTGTGGCTTTGGTGCAGCTTCTGGCTTCTTAGGACGCATGCGTCATTTAAACAGCATACCTCCAAAGTGACCCGAAGCAGCTTTATTTTGGCCTGTCTGTTCTGGCCCATTAATACCTTTCAGGAGAATCCTCTGCACGTCTCCTTGTAAGTGAACTCCACAGAGTTGTTGGACTTTCAGTTAAGAACACCTTGGTTTGCAGTTTTAGTCACCTCTAGATTCGATTATGGTAATGTTTTACACAGGACTTCCTTTGAAGGCACCAACAGTTTTGCTGACTGTTCATCTTTAGCTACAGTCTAGTTGTGTGGTATCTAGCAATGGGTGCCCTCAATGGATCTGAAATACTAAACAGCTATCACTTTCAATAAAACAACAGAGTATGACTTGCAGTGTGAAGCCTTTCCACATCTAGTATAGATAAATCAGCAGTAAACAGAGAAACTGTTGTCATAATCAGTCACATGAAAGGCATTTCAGGATTTGCTGCTTCTGGGTTATCTTCAAACTACTATTTTTAAAGGGGGAACAAAATAATAGCTGTAGCAACATCTCTTGGTCTGATTCTCAACTCTTACATGGTTGACACACTTTCCAGGTGTTACACCATTGTACAGCATCTTAAATTTAATTTCATCAGAACCTGAGCTTTTATCAAAACAATTTCCCCGCTAGAACTTATGACTCCATACCTAATGGACTATCAGAAGCTGGAAGAAGACAGCTGGATAAGAAAGATCAACCAAGATTCTTCTACTGGTGTTTGGTGATGTACATAATCCCATAAAGAATGGGAAGTGTAAACATTTGTAAAATAAAATGTATTTGTATCATCTATACCAGAGGAGAATCATGTAGTCCCCCAGATGTTGAACTACTATTAGCAGCATCCCTCACCACTATCGGACTGATGGAGTTGATGTCTAACATTACAAGGGAACCAGTATTCCCACTCTAGATGTTGTACTGAAAACTCCTATAATCCCTCACTGCTGCCTATGATAGTAAAGGCTGATGGGAGTTGTAGCACAACAGCTGGAATACAACAGCCCCTGGTCTACACAGGCAGGAGTATGTGTAGTTCTAAACACTAGGGTTTGTACCTCAGTTATACAATATAGGACAAACAACAAATGAATAAACTGGAAGTAGAAAAATGCCTTTTAAACCATCTGAGCAATTAACCAACTCGGTTGCCCAAGGGTTAGAGCTATTTACTAAGCCAAAATGTAATGATCGTTTCACAAGATTGACAACAGCGGGTCTGAAAGAAAGCAGCATTTTTCTGTTTCAGACATACTCTTTTATTTATTTTTTTCCCTTTTATGTATTTTAAAAAAATGGAATGGCAACATTACTGTAAGGCCCAGAATGGCAGATTCAGGCTCTGTAACTGTACAAGTGAAGCATACAAATGTGGTGGACTGAAGGCAACAATCACTTTAGAGAAGGCAGGTGGATCCTCATTCAAATGTTTCCCTCCTTCTCTCCATTCCCCTATTGGAAGGTTCCATGGGGCACAGAGGGCAAATAAACCTCCTGTAATAAGAGCAAGGGGAAGGAAAGTGTCTATGCGTACAAAAAGGAAATATTTGAACCAGTTGTCATAGCAATTTCCTTAGATTTTGCAACCAAGGCAAAACATTCAGCATTGATGGGATGCTGACAGATGGGTGGGAATCAATATGTTATGTTTTTATGTTGAATTCCTAACATAATGTCAATTAGACAGACGCACATTTGAACCGATTATCAATTCTAGAGCAGCAAGTTAAACTCCAGCAAATTCCACCAGCGCAGACCCCACTTCCATGCAGTAAGCAAAATGACTGGCAACTGAATAGATGCCCCTTACCCTCTTGACTCACCAGCCACCTTTCCCCAATTCTCCTCTCCACAGTTACTGAATGGCTCTGTTGCTTTTTCAGCATAAAAACAACTAACTGGTGGTTTTGGCTCTTGTTTCACCATGTGGTGGCACATATATTAACCGTCCTCAACAAGACAGGAATTTCAGGAAAAGTGACTGTGGTGCTTGTGTATAACAACATAGCAACTTATAATTCAGTAAGGTTCATTAAGGAATTTTAAATTACCTGGTAAGCAGTGAAAGTGACTGCCCCATACAGGTAAAAAAAAATTCCCTAAACTACCTTCCACACATGTACAAGGCATGAAACAACTTGACACAACCAATAAAATAGACACTATGTGCAACAAAGTGCATGTCAGGAATGGAAAGAGCTAGTCAAAGAGAGACCATTACCAATGCCACTTCCATAGTCAGAGGCAACACCAGTTGTAAAAGAGTCCTGACTAGTTTTGGCAGACGTGGAGCAAAGTGCAGGGACAGAGACCATCAGACCAGGCTACACTTGTCAAAAGAAAGAGTAAAATTTCAAATAAGTACTGGTAAAAAAGTAACCAAGAACTGTTCAAAAAGGAAGGGGTAGGGAAGGAAGGAAAAGGACAGCAATGCAGGAATGTGCAGGGAAGGAGGAGATGGAGGAAGAAATCTTGTCCACTGATCTGAAATGGGATGGGAAATTTTCAGTTTACTACCACTTCTGGATGTTTTGACTTGTAACCCATGCCAGCCCCAGCTAGCATGGCTAGTGCTAATGGACTGTGAGAGCTGGAGTCTCAAGTGCCTGGAGAGTCAAAGATTCCACAGCTCTGCTTCAGGAAAAAAGTGAAGTTCCAATCTGGCAGTGCACTTTGGGTGGATTTTGTGACAGCAAAAACCAATGACTGGAAACTGGAAAGGCCCCATAAGTTGGGCAAAATAAAGGGAACGGAACTTTTTCTTTTCCTTTGTTGGCTTTTGTAGTCAGATACAGTTTAGGCAACAATTCCTTTTCTCTGAAGCAATAGAAACAGAAGTCACATAATGGGCTAGTAGACAGTCACAACCCGGCCAAAAAAAAAGAGAATGGCAAGGCTGTAGAGAAAGTCTCCTCAAAGGCTCTTGATGGGAAAGAGAATGAATTAAAACTCCCTGTTGATTAAATCTGTATTATGTTGCCACCTTCCTGCACATTTCCTACTGCTCCCCTTTTCTACATTCACATGTCAAGAAATGGCTGAACCCTTAAGCAATGATGGAGTGCAAGTAAGCAAAACTCTCCAGAGCCTAGGGAGCATGGACCTACACAGAAGACCCACACACAAAAATGGAAGATACCAGGGGCAAGGGGGAGCAGAGAAGCTATTGTACAGTCCCTTATCAGCGAATCCCTCAAGATCTTGTAGGTTCCTCATAGGATCTGATTCTTTGTTACTTTCAACTGGAAAGGAAGACACAATGGACGGAGTGATAAGGCTCAGAAACCAAGAGAGCTGATTGCAGATCCCAGTCTGTTAAGGGAAGATAAGTGTGAAGCACAGACAAAATTCTCCACATCTTCTTGCCCCTGCCTCCATCACCTAAGAGGAGGCCTCCGATAGCCAGCCAAGTGCACCTGTTTTGTGCGTGAGATGCGGCAAAAGGCAGCAAGGAGGATATCCAGCTGGAAGAGATGGAAGTGAAAAAGATCCCACTCAAGTCATTTTGGCTACTACATTCTACTTGTCAATGAGTCCACCTTCCTTGAGCTTGAAGTAGAAGAACTTCTCCAGGGTATTGGCACACTTGCAGTAATCACTTTCGGGCGGATTGTATTCACGGCAGTTGGTTATGATGCGCTGCAGGTCAGCAATGAACAGTTTCTTGGTGACGTAATAGCGGTTCTTGAGCCGCTCTGTCATTGTTTTGAGGTCTGCAGGAGGAGGAGAGTGAAGGAAGGGAAAGAGGAAAGACACAAGTCACTTGGACAGAGTGCTGCAAAAAGTGAAACACGCACCTGGTTTTGTGCTTCATTATGAACTTTTCAATAGTGTATTCCTCCAACTTAGTATCTTCTGGGTGTGCTGAATTACAAATCCCTCCCTTCTGTCTTTTTTCTGGCAGGTGAAGATGTTTTTATTTAGGCTTTTGAATTTTAACTATAGAGTTGCAGTGTATAAAGTGGTGTGCTCCGAGTGTGTGTGTGTGTGTGTTTCAACCTTTTACTGAAACTGTGTCTTAAATATGTTTTTAGTGTTCTAGCCGTTTTAATCATGTTTTTAATAATTTTGATGTTTAATTTCTTTTTAACTTTTGTAAATGAATATTTTAGTTGGATCTTTTAAAAATTATTGTAATCTGCCTTGGATTCCATTTTGAGAGAAAGGAGTAATATAAGTGCAATAAGACTAATAAATACACAAACTTCTATCACCCCAGCCACAACATGGGCATTGTACCTGAAGGACAGCAGAGCAGGAATGGATGGTATTCATCATCAACAGGAATGGGTAACAGCTTATGTGAGAAACAGCCAGGGGGATAGGGTGAAAGAGCGAGAAGCACAAGGGGAAAAACATCCTGAACTACAAGGTTCTTTTAAGAAAGTCTGAATGCAGCCAGAAATGTGTATATGGAACTGCCTTTACCTTTCTAGGCTAGCTTTATTCTCAGGAAAGCTAGAAATGCCCTCTCTATATGAGAAAATCCCCACAAAACCTGTTGCTTGTGAGAAGCCAATGGATGTGCTGGTTACCACAATTTAAACTACACTCCCCAGTTCCCTGACACAAGTATGACCTTAAAACAGGAGTTGGGAACATATGGCCCTTCAGATGTTGTTGCACTGCCACCCTTACCATCCCTCACCACTGGCTCAGGTTTATGGGAGTGGGCAGCCAAGTGGGCAGCAGTAGTTGCTCCCTGCTGTCCACTTGTGAACTCATCTTTAAATTCAGGCACCTCTAACAAAGTTGACTTGCACCTTACTACTGTTTTTTTTAATCTAGAAAAGCTGTTCAGTTCCAAGTAAGGGCTAAATCTACCTACTTACCTATAGGAAAACGGATGATCTCATAGTAGTCTGGAGCCTCAGATTTCTTCACTGGCTCCATGAATGGCCAGGCGCTGGGATGAGTCTAGAGGGGTGAGAGAAAAGCAGCACATTAGCACATGAAGAAAGGGGGGCAAAGTGCAGCCTTCCAGATGTTGCTGAACAGCAGCTCCTAGCATCCATGTTGGCTATAGCTCATGGGAACTGTACTATCAGGAGAACAGACTCTTCCTCTGACTGGATGTGTGTTTCTGGCAGGAGGTAGGTTACCAACCAGAATTTATTTTTATTTCTTTACATTTTTTTAAACACCCAGTTTGCTGAAGAGTTCTCTGTAAGTTAAAAGTCTACATACCTTATTATGAATCTTAGCTAGTTTCTGGTAAAGTTACTATTTTATTCTCTATTTTGAATTTTCTCTCTATTGTTGTTTTTTATTGTTGTTGTGTACCTTCAAGTTGTTTCCGACTTATGGCAACCCTAAGGCAAAGCTATCATAAGGTTTTCTTGGCATGATTTGTTCAGAGGGGGTTTGCCACTGCCATCCCGAGGGTCAGACAGTGTGAATTGCCAAAGGTCACCCAGTGGGTTTCCTTGACTAAGCAGGGATTTGAACCCTAGTCTCCCGGAAGTTGCAGTCCAACATCCCTTGAGGTCTGTATGATTCTCACTTCTGACTAGATGGCCACATGTTTCCCAGCATCATTTTAGATGAACAGACAGAAAAATCAGTTAATAGCTTGGGAAAGCTTATCAGTGCATATACGGTTTGTGCTTAAAACCAAATTAATTCCCACATTGGATAACTTGTGCAGGTTAAAAAGGGGGTGGGTTTGTGGGATATGGGAATGTATGTTTTAATCTTGTAAACTGGCCCAGTTTTGTTGCACAGAGGGGCGGGATAAAAATAAAATTTATTATTATTATTATTATTATTATTATTATTATTATTATTATTATTACTACTACTACTACTACTATTAAAATCAGTTATTCAAAATCAGCCTCTATTCACATAATTCACAAACCAAAATGCATTTTTGCAAAAAATTCCAAGCACATTTTGAAGATGGGTGGGCTGAGGCTTCCTTGTCCCACTGGATCAACATTAGGCAATTTCAGGAAACTACTGTGAACTTCACTCCATCCTGCCATCTGGTGAAATGTCACTGTTTTGTTGTTGTGTGCCTTCAAGTCATTTCCAACTACAGCAACCCAATCACAGGGTTTTCTTGCCAAAGGGTTTTTGTCTTTGCCTTCTTCTGAGGCTGAAAGAGTGTGACTTGACCAAGGCCACCAAGTGGGTTTCCAAGGCCAAGTGGTGATTCGGTCCCTGGTCCCCATAGTCCAATGTTCAAACCACTACACCACGCTAGGCAAAGCTAAAATATCAATTAATCAAGTTACCTTGATTTGTGCAAGGAGATTTTTCAAGGTAGTATACAACTGGTCTGGATCTTTGAGCTCCTTCCTGAAAGATAAAAATCAAAGTTCACACCATCAATTCCCTACGAGAGATTTGCCACCCTGTTTTTGTTCACTTTTCTGCATACAATGTTAGTTTTTATTTTTCTAGGGAGTGTGGTGGAATACTGCCAATTGTTTTCTTTTTTTAATCTACACCACAGCTCAGGGATGTGACATTCCAGACATTGCTAGCCTGAAGAGTCCACATTCCTTGACCGTTGGCTATTCTGGCCAAGGTGAGCTGCACTTCAACCTTAGTGCAGTCTACTAAGGCACAAATACCCCAGAAACTGTGTCCTAGGATGAAACCTGGCTGATATTTTGTGAAAAGCAAGAAGGGGACCATTAACAGCTGGGCCTTTGAGGCAGACTCAGAAGAAAGATAGACAGACAGCAATCAGAAAGTCAAGCTTTTTCTAAGAGTTTTCAAAGTCCCCTGGACACATTAAATTAGTAATGTTCACAACAACTCTACTTGCTGCAAGTAGAGAAGAGGGGTTGTAAGGTAGAAGGGAAAAGTATCCAAAATATCATGCTGCTTACCCTTTCTCCTTTCCCAGGGGCTTCCATCCTGTTTCCCCTGCAAGACAGAGGGTATGTACAACATATAATTTCAAAAGAAACTAGTGGTCAAGGTCCAATTCAAAAGACAGGTCCCACAGTGCTGGTACTATCAAAACTAATGAAAGCTTCAAAACTAGTAGTGGTCAAGGTCCAATTCAAAAGGCATGGCCCATAGTGCTGGTACTATCCTTTTAGTAGTACTGTAGTAGGTGGTGAGGAGACAGGAGATGCTGGAGGTCATGTCTGCCTTTGTTTTTCATCAGGATAGAGTACTCCAGTGGGTCTAAGGGCCAATGTTTCACTCTCAGGACCCTTCATGGGCTGCAAGATGAGCCAAAAGAGGGGCCAGGGAAACCAATCAGAAGTGGTGAGAAATTAAGTTCTGGTTTTGAAAACCAGGTACTTGTTCAATGTTAAATAACACTGGAGGAGGCTTTAACATTTTTGAAAGGTGAATTCCTACCCCTGGAAGTTTTCATATGAATCAAATTAACCTTTGTGGGCATGAGTCTGGAGCACCCAAGAGCTGAAAAATCAACACTGGAGGCTTCTTGTGGCCCCAGAATCTAACACTGCTCACCATCAACCTTTCCCAAACAGAGGCCCTCTATATGTATTAGCTTACAACTCCCATCATCCCAGGCCAGCACAAATAGATTCTTCCTGTCCTACCTCCAACTGAGTGGAAGCTGGTGGTAAATACACAATGCCCTGAGAAACAAACTTTTCCAGTCTAAAACATATCCAAATGTGTACACCTCTAGGGTTGAAGAGTGGGTCTAGTAAAACTCAGGCAAAGCAGAGAAAGTAAGGCAATGTTTCATTATAGCAGTTTCCAATGTCCCAAATGAAGGGGGAATGAAAAAGGAACAAAATGTATCCTAGATGCTTGTGAGCACTGGAGAAAAAGACTTCAGTCTGTCACTCCAAAAAGTGAAGATGGAGCCAGAGCAACTCAAAAGCCATCACTGCAAGTCCTTAAGGTTTTGCAGCCTGAGACAAAACAGCAAACAGTGTCCTGCTTCCATCCAATAAAGATGTGTACTATCCCAGACTAGTCAAATTATTTTGGTACCTGAAGCAGGAAAATCCCATAAGGAGGAGGAGGTTGTCCTCCAGGATTCCATCTGCCATGGAGAAATGTCTAAAACCTGGAATAGCCAACACATGTATGGCAACATTTATGCAAGATTTTTTCTTGTAGAAAGGGTGCGTGAGTGAACAGAGAAAGACCTAAATGAAGACTGTAAAAAATGGAGAGGGGGACAGACTGTTCTCTCCTGTGCCTGCTACCTTCTAGTATTAGAAGCCATATACTTCTGTATTTCAGTTGCAATGAGTCAGTATGGGTGAGGAAGGGAATGTGTGCCCATGTCCTGCTGGTGAGCTAGTTACTGGGAGAGCAAAATAAGGGGCTAAGCAGGCCTTTGGTTTCATCCTATAGAGCACCTCTTATATTAAAAGGCATCTTGCTTGGCACAACTCCAAATCAGCTCCATCCTATAAATCTGTAGCTATAAGAAGTCCTGATGCCTAAGAGGAGTGAAGGGGTGGGAGGCAAAAAGAAGACAGAGTACCGCACAATCTCTATGCCAAGCACCCCAAAGGCTGACCAGTAGCAAGCCCTATAAACTCACGGATGCCTGGAATGCTCTCGATGGGGATATGTCGAACACCTTCTTTGAAGCATGTTAGGCCAGGGTAGACTTTACGGATTTGGGCCTGCTTCCTCTCTATCAGCTTCTTGATGATCTGTGAGGGGAAAAGACCAACTGACATTTTTAGATTGCCAGGAAACCTCAGAGCGCCCATCAAGCCATGGAGTAGGTGAGAGAACAAGGCAAGTATATAACTGAGGGAGAAGGTGGATGCATCATCAGGTTGTTAAACAAGGAGCTCTTTCGTGTTACATTATTATAATACTATGATTTTACTTTAACTGCCACAGCAACATCCTTTGGGATTTGCAGTTTGCAGAGAGGCAATTAGAATTCTACTCACCAACAGCTCTATCTTTTTACAGTGATGGTATTGGGTGCTCCTGTGAGGGAAAAGGTTTGCTGACAGCAGCAGTGTTGCTGGTACTGTCTCCCATGGCAGATAGGCTTTTAAGGAGCCAGACTAAATGTGCCAAACAGCCACTGATAAGAAGCAGTAATGGGAGCATAACACTATCGGAGGATCTCCCAGACACAATAGCAGTGATACCATAGTACTGTGCAGGAGGCAGAGTAAACTCCTTTCTAATGTCTTTTACCTTGAAAACCTTATGATGAGACAATCCAAAATAAAACCAGAGAAAGTATCAGAAAATGAGACTCCCAGGTCTGAAGACACTCAACAAGCTACAGAGGAACAAGTGTAGTGTAAGAAGCAAAAACTGTGGAGCATCCAGTGGAATAAAAAAAGCACAAGAGGCATACTTCAAGTTGGGACTTTTTATTGCCATAAAGCAGTGATGTCCAAATTTGGCCCTCCAGGTGTTTTGGACTTCAGCTCCCAGTATCCCAGACTATTGGCCAAGGTGGCTGAGACTTCTGGGAGCTGAAGTCCAAAACACCTGGAGGGCCAGAGTTTGGACATCACTGCCATAAAGGCTTTTATACTAATAAAGAGACCATCTTTCAGCATCTTGAGGCATGTCTCTTATTTCTTCTGGGGAAGTGGACTATGAGGCATCTGGAAAATGTCACATTGGAGAAGGCAGCTAAAATGGATTGTACCATTCAGGGATGTTACACTAACATTTCTATTCCCAGTGACCAGAACAGTGAACATGCATTTCTAAAGTTGCTGAAATTCTGTATATGATGCCCATTTTATGCATGCAAACCATGTCTGTTTTTAAAAACACTCAGTGAGACTTCAACATAGGGTGAGATTCTCAATTCATTAACAACCAAGCAACAAAGCCCCAAATCTGACTGACCAAAGAGCTACTGAAGGAAAGGCACATTTCCATCTTCTTGCCTTCCAGAAAAATGCCTCACCTCCTTTTGCTTCTTGATGATGTGAGAGAGCTCTGTGTAGGGAATCCGGGGATTCAGTTCACACTCCATCAAGGTGGCTCCCTCATAGTCCTTAATGTAGCCAAGGTATCGGGTCTTGGGGACCTTGATGTCTTTGGAGAAACCCTGGAGGATACAAATCACAATTTAGCAAATAATAAAGATAGGCCACACATGCCTGAAACATAGTACCATCCTCTGTCTTCCTCAAGGCTCAGAACTAACTACCTCTCATTCTACTTATCACATATAAGATGTTAATTGTTACAGGAAAAGGATGCCAACAGACAGATAGGCTCTAGCAAAACATGAGTCCAGAAACATCTGGAGGGCTACGGTTCCCCCCTTTCTGGTTTACTATAACTCACACAACAACTTGCACAACAGTAGCCTCAGGTGGCATGTATTCTCTAGCTGTCTCCTCTCCCACATTTAAGTTCAAATGCTTTTTTTCACCATAGCCTATGATATCATCCAGACCCAAAAATGCAATTTACCTTAACCCTGGTTAAGTCTAAAAGTCAGCTTCCAAAGCTACCCATAGTTAATATTAGCCACCATATGTTAGTCTGGATTTGTAACCAACTGGTGGAGAAAAGATGATGCAAAAGCTTCTTCCTCCCAGCTACATCGGAAAAGGGAGGAACACGTGAACCCAGGACTTATTGCAGTTTTTTCTGCTCAGGCATGTCACAGTAAACTATGATTTGGTATGATGTGCAAATGTGGCCATAAGTAACAGCCAGTTCCAATTTCTGGGAGGAGAGCCAAGCCCACATATATCTTTGATACTGATTAGTTTATTAGTTGGATGCATATCTTGTCTCTCCTCCTGTGAGTTCAAGATGGTGTACATGGCTCCCCCCTCCCAAGTATAAAAGTATACTCATAAAAGTATACTTATACTCCCAAAAGTAAATATATACATACATATTCTCTCATAACAAAGCATCACTATGAGATACATCAAGTTAAGAGAATGAATAGCTCAGAAGGATGTTGAATCTTCCCAAGTCCCAGTCCAACACTTTAACCACTACGCCATACTGCCCCTCTTCATTCACAGAATGGTATACACCTAAACACAAAGCTGGCTCTAAACAATCTTCACTAATATATTTCCAGTACCTGCTTCTTAAAGTAGCCAATGGCATACTCATCCGCATAGGTGAGGAAATAGAGAATGCTGTGCTTGATGTGGTATTCTTTTAGGTGATTCATTAGGTGTGTCCCATAGCCCTTTAATAAAGCCAAAGGAGGAGAATAGGTAAATGAATGTAGTGAAATCAAGAGTTTGGAATAAGACATTTATACATGTAATGGCCAGAATCCTCTATCACAGTGCATGTTACATTACTTTATGTATACTTAGCTATGTAGCAGAGGCACTAAGAAAGCCTGTTAGTGAGCTGCAAAGATGCATAATGGATCAACAGCAAGACTGTCTCAATGCACATCAACATTCCCTAGTTCAGTGGTTCCCAAACTTTGATCCCCCAGGTGTTTTGAACTCTAGCTCCCAGAATTCTTGGCTTTTGACCACAGTGACTGGGGCTTCTAACTGAAAACCAAAACACCCGGAGGACTAAAATCTGGGAATTACTGCCCTAGCTGGTGTCCTGATGCACAACAATCAGTAGCCCTTTATTGGATATGGACATTATGGAGCTACCTAGTTCAAATTCCTGCAGATGTAATTCCTCTTATAAAGATGCAAGTCCTCAACAGGATTCCAGCAAATAACATGTGTTGTTACTTTCCTGAGGAACAAATAGCCCTTGTGGTCTCTTCCAACTTTAAGATTCTATTAACATTTCTTTCTAACAGCAATGGAACCAAACCACCAAATGTTATTTTATAAAGACAGTTCTGTTATTGGAATTGCTAATCTTTATGTAGATAAGGTGGCAGGGGTGTATTTTTTTCTATTTTCTATTTGAAAAAAGATCCCAAGCTGTTGAAAGCTAGATGAGATTGTCCTTCTCCCCAGCAACTACAGAGTGGGGGAGGCCACCTAGAATGCCTTGAGAATCCTGTTGTTCTGTTAACAGGATGCTCAGTCTAGACACTCCCAGGAAGTTGTGAGCAGCAGCCTTCCACACTTTCTGGACTGTATTAAAGTCAGTGAAGGAATAAACAGGGTCACATACTTCTGTGAATGATGTGAGAACCTCATTTACAAATTGAAAATGAAAATGACACAGAGGGGCTATTCAAACCACCCCAAGGGGCGGCGAGAGGCTGTCCCTTCTTTAGCTGGATCGAGGCTGCAGCAACCTCATGCTGTGGCCCCGATTCAGGCTTTGGAGGGTACAAAAAGCAGATGCAAAAAGCAGATCCTTTTTGCGCCCTCCAAAGGGCGCTATAGCTGTGGTGTCGCAGCTGTATGGCGCCCCTTCAGTGCTGCATCATCTGGACGCAGCGCCGGAGGTGCATCATGATGCCACACACCGTCTGGAGTGGCATGCGGCATCATGGCACCCTGGGGGTGGAGTTATGTAATACCTTTACATAATAAAAGGTAAACAACAGCATACAAATAATTTAAGATTTTTTTCTGGAGCCAAGGCACCTGCCCATGCTGGCAAGAAGTGAACATGTTACTAGTGAAAAGTAACTTGTTCCAAGCTCTGGGAAACCCAGTGAAGAGTCAAATGACTGAGTAGTTATTTTATGCAAGGAAAACTGAAATTAATTTACATAATCATGTGCAAATTAAATTACACCAATTTCAAATTAACTTTAAAGTAAATAATTATCAATAAAGAAGTGTATGATCACAGCTGGAATTGCTTGCTTGTCTACTTTTCATACTTCCAGTGAAAGATACAAAGGGGAAATCTGCACAGCTTCCAAACAGCAGTTAGAGAGACCGAACGTCTCCAAGCTAGTTTTAGATGTTTTGCTGCTGGAGGAAATATAAGAGTGCACTCCCAGCCCTATGCAGTATTTGCCTCCCCCCTCTCTTCTTCTGCCTTTTAACTCAACTGTTATGTTTCTATTTCCCAAGATCATTACCATGGTATAAACCTCATTTCACTTATCTCCACTCACCTACATTCCTAAAAAACCCAATCTTCTTCCTCTTCATCATATGACTTTTTATCCTATTTTAGTCAATTTTCTGTTAAAGATCTCAGTGTTCTCTCATGTATATTAATTACTGTAATTGATTTTTTAAAAAATCTTTTACCATTCAACTTTCACTCTCCCTTTTGTCCTTTATATTTCTTAAGCTCTTACATTTACTTCCGATCATCTTTACCACCTTGCTCCCCATCTTGCATTTTTCTTTCTTCGTGCATCCTGCCTTATCAAAACGTCCCCTCCAGCTATGTCTGTTTGCCTGTACTCCCTTACTTGGAACATGTTCATTTCGTTGTTTGCATGCTTTCTGCTTTGCAGGTCCCTATTACTGGAACTCCCTGTCTCTTGGTAATATCCAGCTTGCTCCTTTACTCTGTTTGAGGGCACATATCATCTGAACTTAGTTTTTCCCTCCAGGACAACCCAGACTGAAGAGAAGGGGTGGCTTCAGAGCAACATATATATTAATTACTGTAATTGTAATTAACATACAGCCCTCACCAGGTGAAATCTTGCTCCTGGGTGATGGTCTTTGTTGCCAATGTTTGAAGGCACATTTAAGGGCATATACAAGCACAATGCTTATGAAGGTTTATAAATTACTGTTCCCGTCATCTCTGGCCAAGATGGGAATGATTGACGGGAACTGAATTTCAGCAACTCTAATGGGTTCTGATATGAACCCCATTCCAAATAAGGAAACAAATATCCCCCAACAGCCCTACCTTGACTTGCTCATTTGATGTCACAGCACAGAAAACAATCTCCGTAAATCCCTGGGTCGGAAACATCCGAAAGCAGATGCCGCCGATCACTCGGCCATCCTTGATCAGTGCCAAAGTCTTGTGCTTACTGTCAAAAAACAGAAGAACTCAGGCTTGGACCAGGTAGTGAAGAAAGGAACATTCAGCACATTCTCACCTTAAGCTAAATACAGGATTACAGTGATATTTTCTGGTCTATAGCTTTCTTAACATTTATAAATTTCTAGCTAAAATGCTGAGAATGGTAGGGTTTTGTTGCAGAGATGATCAGAAACTCCTAGTTCCATTTTAGTTTAAAAATTCAGTTCCTAGGGGGGGGGGAAATGATTGTTAAAGCAGATAAGCTTTTGTTGTGAATACGTGCTATCTGCTTTGATCAGAACAAATCAGATCCTGTTGCTCAGCTTCACAATGCTGATTTGGCTCTAGGTCTCATTTTAGTTTGCAAAAAAGGTTCTTCCATTCATATTCATGAGTCTTTACTCTCTTCCTATCCCAAGTCTTTAACTTGTCCCATTCCAAGGACTGAGGGTTTTGTGTAATGTACACAGTCCAAACAACAACAACAATTTTATAGTACACCCACTGTACAGCTGAGATTGACCATATCAGCTAGAGGATTCTGAGAGTTGTAGTCCTCAAACCTAATGCTTCCAAACTCTGAACATTACAACTGACATCCACTACATCCAAGAAGGAACCACTCCCCAACCTACGGGTCAAAAACCAGGCGGGTGATGTACTCCTTGGGCATTCGAGGCAGTTGGTGTGAAAAAACATTCTGCAAGCCAACCAGCCACATGAGAATCTTCTTGTTTGATTTCTGAGAGAGTGAGTTGCCAATGACGTGGAATTCAATTATGCCACGACGTTCCTCAAGTCGGGCTGTCTCATCTCGGGCTGCATTTGCTGACAGCAGGCTGGTCTGCATATGAAGGAAAAATATTGATGGGAGTTCCAATCATATTTGCACATATAGATTTGAAATACGTAGATGAGAGTGATGATTTGCTGTCCCAACACACAGGGGTGAGGCACATGAGGTGCCCAATATCTTTAAATTTTTTATTTGTTTTGGTGTGCAAATCCAATAATCTCTCATTATTGGCCATTCTGACTAAAACTGATGTGAGCTCCAGAACAAAAACATCTGTAGGAGTTGCCCTCTCCTGAGTTAACCTGATTTTACTCCCAGAATCCTTTGTTTCTAATTTCTCTTTCCATCATCCATATGACGAAAAATTGAACAGGCAATAGTTTTCAAAAGTGCATCCACAAATTAAAACTACCATTATCTTGCATCAAGGGCTGCTTAATTAAATAATGTGAGCCTGCCAAAATCTTGGAAACATATGTGGAATTTTATAAAGGAATATTCTATGAAATTAGTGGGAAAGAGAATCTTTCCCTCAGTGAACTACAAAGGAGGAGTGAGGAACGTCCTTCTTCTCACAACTACATTTTCCAATTACAGTCACCCCTTGTTTCTCGTGGACTTGAGGTACATGGTCTTCAATATTGATGGAGGGGGCGACCTCCTAAATTTTCAATGGGGCGTGTCCGATGGATCCCCCACAAAAATGTAGGGCCAACTGTAGAGGTCACAGAAAAGCATTTGAGTGAGCCACAGTGACAATACTGAAGGCCAAAACTGAAAGTGGGCACAGCCTCACATACCTTGACATATCTGACCAGAAGATCTCAACAGGCTTTAGTTTAGTACAAGAGAAAGCCATTTCTTTCCCAAAACCTCCCTACCCCATCTTAGTTCAATAAGGGAAGGTGGGCACACATGCCACCTCTGAGGGCCAGCACTGAGCACCACTGACAAGCAAATTTGACAATGTGTTCATTATTATTTATTAGAAATGTTTTATTTATCATTGTTCTGCTTGCCAGGGCTCCAAAAGCAATGCACAATATTTGCCGACTGTGACTATGCCTGATAATTGTTTTCCAATATACCATGTGGTCATGCCATAACTAAAATATGGTGAAGACCTTTTCATTCATACCACCAATCATGTTTTAATGTACCTCTGGCCCCAACATGGCTGCTGGATCTGTGATCGTCAACATCACTTCATTGACAAGTTCCATTGGAATGTCACCTAACACACGAATCCGCTTGGCATCCTCAAGACTCAAGCTCTCTGGAAGTTTTCTCTTCTCACCTGTGAGGGCGGCACCCCAAAAAAAGAGGAATATGGCTCAAGGCGTATGAGTCTGAAAGCAATTCATGTGATTGCCAAAAATCATGCTCCAGTCTTGGCATACAGAATGCATTTCCTCTAATTGTGGGTCTGATTTCTATGCAGTAAATAGCTTTGAGGTTTAGGTTAGGTTCAAGACACAATTTTGCAGTTGGTATAGTTCTTCAAATCCATTCCAGTTTAGGGGGATCATATCCCATGGTTTTCTTGACAAGATTTATTCAGATGATGTTTGCCCTTTGCCTTCCTCTAAGGATGAATAAGTTTGATTTACCCAAGGTCACGCAGTAGGTTTTCATGATTCAATGGGGATATGAATATTGGTTTCCTAGAATCCCAATCCAACATTGAAACAACTTCCTCTTATGCAAGACATGGCTAAACATCATGTATAAATTGAAAGTCAGTGAAATTATGAATCAAATTTGGGTTTAATCATAATTAAAGAAAACCTAGTGAAACCAATGGGACTAATTTCAGTTTCACTAACTACAATGAGCCTAGATTCAATTCAGTACCTTTAGACCCATCTTCCACATCCTAAGTCCCTCCAAATGTTGTGATATACAGTTCTCATCACTCCAGCAAGCATGACCTCTGGAAGCTGGAGTCCAAACTATCTGGAGGGACACAGCTTGTGGAAGACTGCTTTTAGAGTGACCATATGCAAGCTTCTGAATATCACAACACTCTTTATTATGTCTGGAAGGTCAAACAAAGAATTTTAAAAAAGATTTAAGTAATGTCTTTCAGTAAAGGTTTCCTTCTAGGCCCTTCACTTCTAATGTTTTGATCTTCTTTCCAACCTTCTGCAACCATTCCAGCTGACCTTACCTGGCACAGAATCCAATGAGCTGCCATCAAGGTTTATGGATGCCAAGGATGAGCTACAGCTCAGGGATTTGCTGAAAAGTGGAGTGCTGGCTGCAGGTACAGTGCTGATAGCTGAACAGAAAAATAGCAGCGGTAATATGCAGCCCTTTTAGAACAGAAAGCATCAGCAATAGAGAATGCAGTTTGAATGATTTGGTTCCCACCTCACATGTAGTAGAAACTTTCACAGGATTGTACCTTGCCTTCATTTTCTTAACTCAGGGCAGCATGTGTAAGGTTCTTCCATTATAAAACTCACATAAAACACATCAGACATGTAACGTTGAGAGAATGAGCCTTTTGCTAAGTTGCCCCACAAGCTTTGTGGCCTAAGGAGTTCAACACAGATCTTCCTGGCAAAGGCTTACAATGTCTTTTCCTCGCTTTCAACGCTGCGCCTCCAGTTAATTTAGGACTTCAACTCCTGCCATCCATCAACCACAACCAGTGGCGAGGGATGATGTGATTTGTAGTTCAAAAACCCATCTTGAAAACATCTGGTTAGAGAAGGTTGATCATCATAATAAAATTGCCGAGGAGTTTCAATTCAAGATGGCTGGATCTACAGTCACTCCTTCGTTTTTGTGGACTTGGGAGTCGGCGTCCCTCGTCTGTTTGCAGGCAGCAAACGAAGGGGGACAAAATGGGGCATGTCCCCATTCAACTGGACTTGAATATTGGCGATTTCCATTTTCATGGGGGGGGGGGGAAGATCTGAAACGGATTCCCTGCAAAAATGGAGTGGTGACTGTAGTTTTGTTTGACTGTGTGGAGAGACTTTCCCTGTAAATGGATTGGCTTCCTCTGTTGCAGGTACCTTTTTAAATACACTCTTATCCCCATCCTTCTATATCAAGACATGACAGCTGGATCTTCAAAAGAAACTTAAATCTCACTCACACACAACCTTTTGGCTGCACAGTAACCACAGGGAAAGCCTGCATTTGCCGAGTCCCATCATCCAGTGAGCTGGTCAATTGCCATAAATGTGAACCCTGTCCCTATGCTTTGTCCCTAGCTATTCTGCAATGCAAGGAAGGATTGTAGTTCAGGGAGATCATACCCTTTCCCTCTCCCTCATGTTCTTTTGGCATGCAAAGAATCCAGATTCAATAATCAACACTGTAAGTTTCAGAAATTCAGAAAGCCAGGCTGGCAAAGATCTCTACCCAAGACTTGGAAAACTGCCAGTCAGAGGAGACTTTATTGGGCTTTACTTTACTAGTTGCCTACTTCTTCCTAAGGCATCTTTATGGAATGAAGATACCTTCAGTATTTATTTGAATACTGTTCAAATGGATACCAGATAGTTCAAATGGATACCAGATAGGATTTCAAGAATTACAACATACCTGGACGAGGGACAAGGGGGGTGCCTTCTGTCGCAGGCATAGTAAAGTCAGCTTCCCATATTGGAGAGCTCTCCCCATAGATTTCTTCCTCCAGCATTGACAGAAATCTGAGGAATGAGGAATGGAGAGCATTCAGTATGGCAAGATACCTGGAGGGGACAGTCCTACAAGTCTGCTTCTTAAAGTAGAGAGAACTAATGCAGGAATGTTGAGAGGAAGTCCATGTGTAAAGAGAACTCAGTTCTGTTCTGTTGCTGAAAACAAATTCTTGAGCTGAGCTTATACTCAAGAGGCACACTAGTCCTCAATTCCAGAGATTAAGAGGTAAAGTTTCCCATAGCAATGATAGCAGCTAGAATCTAAAAATACTGGCAGCTGCAATGATCTGTCTCAACAGATGAATTTGAGTAGCAGGTCTTTTGCAAAGCTAATGGGTCTTAATTTCCCACTCAAGACCAAGCCATTGCAAAATACTTTCCATTATAACCAGGATGCGATACATCAATATAATCTAGCTGAGAAATCCATTCCCATATAATGTCACCATCTGTAATCATCAAAAAGCATTTGTCCTTCAACCTTGTGAGCCCTGGCTCTGTTTACATCTAAGAACACAGATCTCTGTGTGTGTGTGTTGCCTTCATGTTGCCTATTGACTTATGGTGACCCCATAATTTTCATAGGGTTTTCTTAGGCAAGGAATACTCAGAGGTGATTTGCCATACCTTCCTCTAAAATACAGTCTACAGCAACTGGTATTTGTTGGTGAGCCCTTTGCCATCTACATCATCAGACCTCAGAGGGAGAGAGAGGCCTGCCAGTTCCATCAGGCCTGGCCCAAACAAAGAAGGAGAGCCCTCCCTCCAGTCTATCTGCCTTGGTCCAGGCCTCAGAGGGAGAGAAGAACTGCTGGACCTGATCCCCTTCCCCACCACATTCCCTCCTCCTTTTGTGTCATGTGTTTTTAGATTGTAAGCCTGAGGGCAGGGAACCATCTTATTAAAAATAATAATTGTAAGCTGCACTGATAGCCTTTAGGGCTGAAGGGTGGGGTATAAGTACTCTAATAAATAAATAAAAATAAATACGAAAAAAAATACCCCAAAAAAGCCTAGTCCACTATCCGCATATGGTTCAGATTATTTCCAAGGGGGAAGCCTCATCTGTATACTGCAGAAAAAACAAGGAAGGGAATTGTAGCACCTTAAGAACAAGTCATACTTGGCACAAACTTTTGTGGACAGAAGCCCCCTTAGTGGACCCTGACATTCTAATTTCTAACAAATACCTCATGAACATCACACCTGAAATCTCCCTTCCTTATGTATGCCCTAGAACACAAGTGAACAAACCGTACTCCTCCAAGCACCATTTTTGGAGTCAAAAGTATGGTTTTGGAGCAAAAAATTTTTTTAAAGGTTTTCACCCCTCAAAAATGGGCAGGGGGCATTTGTACCATGTTTTTAGCATCCCAGGTGATTTTAAGTCCAGGAAAGGTCTTTTTCTAAACCAGGAAGTGGCCTGCTTGCCTGAAGGCACCTTTCCAAATATTTCTATTCTCTGTCCTTCCTGCTTAAGACATGATAGCTTGATCTCTGAAATAAACAGTTAAACATTTATTTAAAATTGCCTCTCCTGGGCCTAAAACGACAAAGAAGAGATTAAGAAACATGACAAAAATGACCCACATGCCTTCTAGAGGGCATTTGGGGACAGAAATTTGATTCTATGCATTGTGTATATGTGTGCATTGCCCTCCAGTCTCCTGGGGGCTAATATGGTCCACTATTCTTTCAAGGCTGCCCATCCATGCCCTCGAGTTTAATGCATAGCTTTGTCATTGGTCCAAAACACATTGCAGAAATAATCCAGTTTGAGACCATGTCAACTGTCCTGGCTCAATGCTGGGGAATTCTGGGATCTGTAGTTTTGTGAGACATTTAGCCTTCTCAGTCAGAGACATTTGGCACCACAATAAACCACAATTCCCAGGATTCCCGAGCACTGAGCCAGGGCAGTTAAAGTGGTCTCAAACTGGATTACTGCAGTATGTTTTGGACAATGGTTACCACCTCAGGGAGAAGAACTAGGTCTCAAACTCCTGGGATAAATTAATTGCACCCGTTGCACTTGCACATACATGCATGTCACACACACAGATACGGACATGTACAGACACACACATAGGAACGCGTGCGCGCGCGCACATACACACACACAGCCTCATTGCTTCATGGATCTAGTCTTACTTGGGGAAATGGGTAAGGATGAGAGTCCGTTTCTCTGGCACCAACTTGTCTTTCTCCACTCGGAATTTCTCCAGCAGCTGCCGACGAGTGACTGTGAAAGTGGATTTGAGGAGATTTCGGCCAAAGACCTGGGTGGTTTCATACCGAGGGAGGCTGTCACAACTCTGGGGAACATGGCAGTAGCATAGCCACCTGAGGAATCGGGGTGAGGACAAAAGAGAAGGGAGCAAAGAGAGGCATCACAGACAATGAGAACCAGTGGTTACAATCCTCAGATGTCACAGGTTTCAATGTGCACCCTGATAAGGCACTGAATTCCCAGCAAATGCACCTTTGGAGGAAGAAGAATAGGTTGGAAGGGAAGAGAGAAGAAAACTGGTGAGTAGTGATTCAACTACAAAACTGAATCCAGAACACAGGAAACTAACTTTTATAGGCAGCATAGTGCAAGGATACACAAGCTGGAGCTCCCTGGATATTTTGGACAACAACTCCCATAAGACATGGCTAGCAGATAATGGTGAGGATGATGGACCTCCAAAATATCTGAAAGGTGCCAGGTCATTTGTCCCTGGAACAGCAGTTTGGCTCCTGTCCCAGACCTCTGCAAAGTGACAAACAACTCTGCTTTCTGCAGGACCTTCCTTCCTCTTGAAAACTTCGTACTATCCAGAAGGTAGGCTGCTCTGTTCCAAAAGCTGAGAAGCACTGAGTTTATCAATTATCAATGAGTACGCAAGAGAGAAGCGATTGCACTTTCTGCCAGCACAGAGACATTAAATCTTTATCAGTATGTCAAGACATTGTAGATCAAAACTCAAATATTGAAAATCGATGCCCTGGCATAATTTTTGTCAGTATTAATAATTCATTTTATCCTGACTTTCCCCCCCAAAACTGGAACTCAAGATGGCTTCCAAAAACTAAAACAATTACCAATAAACGTACACACAAAACACAAATAAAAACACAGAAATTATTGATTTAATTTGTTTAATTTAAATTTTAATTAATTCTTGAAAAATGAATTAATTTAATGCAATTAAACTTTCTATAGCATTAACATCTTTTACAACAAATCCATTACAAGACAAAAATTATTAACTGGCCAAAAAGCACACTTAAAAACTCTGAAGTCAGTTTCTAAAAGCCAGTTGGAGCAAAATAATAATAATAATAATAATAATAATAATAATAATAATAATAATGAGGATTATGATGATGATGTTTACTTGCCAATGGACAGACAACAAGGCAAAAGCCATTCTAATCTCTCTAGGGAGAGGGTTTCAAAGACTGGGAGCACACACCAAGAATGCCCTGTCCTGTGTTCCCACCAAACATGCTTGGGAAACTGGTGAGATCAAAAGAAGAACCACCTCCAAAGTTGAGCTGGACAGGCTCATGTAGGACAACACAGTCCTTCAGAAAGTGTGAACCCATCATATATTATAGGACATTATAGGTTGTGAGTCTTGGCTCTACATCTTGCTCATACCTCTCTTCTCCCACTCACCTGGTATAATGGCTTTATAAGTTGCCACGTCATCATTTTGTGAGCGCTGGCGAAACTGGGATGGTGTTTCAAGCTTCAATAGTTTAGCACAGAAGAAACATTTTGGAGAGCTCGAACATGGCTGCCGTTCCTTGGGAGGCAGATGGCTGAATTTGTACTGCACAAAGTTAAACAACCCTGGAGAGGAGAAAGGAAAAACCTGGTGGGTTCTAGCAGCAGGACAAGGTGTAACCAAAGACCCATTAGCCATACATGTCTCCAAACTCCAACAAATGGGGTTACCCTCTATGAAACCCCACCAGTTGATGTAGCTCAGGGGTAGGCAACCTTTTGAGCCAGGGGCCGGGTTGCTGTCCCCAGACAACTGGGGGGCCGAAGCCAAAAAATAAATAATTAAATATTTTTTTAAAAAATTAAATATATAAATAAACCAGGACAAATGTAGGACAAAATTTTCAAATGGAAGACACTTTTTTTAAAAAAAATGGAGGACACGTGAAAAAAATTGCTGATTTTAAAAAAAATGTTATATAAATGCATGTTTCTGAGGCTTCTATAGACAATTGCCCCCCAAAGGCCCGGCGGCAATCGGGGCAGGACCAGCGGGGGCCGGTCCCAAGGCCTTGCCGGGCCACATCTGGCCCGCGGGCCGCAGGTTGCCCTACCCTGATGTAGCTGATTAACAATCATAAACATATAATTTTTGCCAACATTAACACATAGTATTTACTAATAACTGTACACAGAATAAAACAAAAAAGTCCCTCCCTAAGTGTTACAAGCTCAAAAGCATGACAGAAAAAGGATGTCAAGAGGAAAACAACAAGTTTGGAGGATTTACACTGAGTACTCCATCTTCATGTTGCCCCTGATCAGATAACACAGACCAAAATCTCAATCCAAGTGCAGACTGCCTTAATGTGCAGTTTGGCACCAAATCCAAGCCATTCCTCCCTAAATCAAGTTTTAAAAAACTATCTTTTGCTCCAGACTTTTTTCCAGAGTGACACCTGTTGGCTGTTTACAGTGTCCTGTCGGCTGCCTGACGCTGGCACTGCCTGCACAAGCACTCCCTCTGAGGTCACAACAAGGTACCCAGACATGTGATGATGCAGGTGCTAATTTTAAACTCAGAGGCGGGTACAGACCGCCTGTTTGGGCGGGTGCACCCGCCCCCTTCCCTGCTGTATCGGGGCCCAGGGCTAGAGCGGCAGCCGCTGAGGCCCCGATCCGCCGCTTTTCAGGCTGCGGGGAAGTGGCAAAAGGCCCCTTCCCCGCAGCCGGGAAAGGGGTGTCCTTGGGGCTTCAAGCCCCAAGGACACCCCGCGGCGGCGGGGAGAAGAGAAAGGGCCACTGGCCCCTTCCCTTTGGCCGCTGGGCCAGCCGTGTGAAGGCTGCGCCCAGCGGACCAAACCAGGAAGGAGCTCCGAAATGCTACGGTCGTGATGTCCTCATGGCACAGCTGTGTGGAACGGCTGCTGATTTTGTGCGCGCAGAGCGCGCACTAAGGTTAGGGGGGTGCAGAAGCACCACCCCTTTCTAACCCTAGTACGCTCCGCACATACTTCCTGCCCTGTTTTAACGGGCCAGAGGGAGCAATTTGTTTCCAGCAGTGGCAGTGATGGGCAGCAACACGCATACATGTATAGACAACTGCCTGGCATCACTCCAGAGTGCCTAGATGATGAGAGAAATTTGGGACAGTTTTGGGGCTGTCAAAGAGTGCTGGTGCTTCACTACAGCATCCTAGGATTCTGTAGGATGGTGCCATGGCATTTAAAGTGGTGTCAAACTGCATTATTTCTACAGTGTAGATGAACCTTGAGAGAGAAAAAGCATGATATGGGAGCTTAATCCAGTTACCCAAATGAATGGGAATATATCATTCTGCTTGCACTCAAGTTTGCCTTCTATTGCATCTGGGGCGGGCATACTCATTGCGTGATTGGTGTCCCTTGTCTTTTTCTCTTCAGTTGCTTATTTTCTACTTTGGCTTTCTGATTATAAATGTTTCCTCATGCCCTTGGTCAAGGAAGATGGTTCCTCCCCAACCCTCCTGGTAGCACATGGGGAGGAAGGAGCCACCTCCAAACACTGGATGATGTTTGATGCTTTCTGAAAGTAATTTCAAAGCTCAATTTTATGCCTGTAGAATGTTGGTTTCCTACAGATTGTTTCAGTACACAGATGCATGTCATTCCTTGAGCTTACTTTTAAATCCTGGTTTTATTGACATCCTTCTGTACTTTTTTAAAAGAGCCTATGTAGCTTTTCTCTCTATTGTTCTTATGTATATCATCTCAAGCTCTTATCTGGAAGAACAACCCTAGAAATATTTTAAACAAACAAATAAATAAACCACAGATTTACCTGTTCAATATTTGGTTTTTCAAATGGGGGGCTTCCAAGTGATCCTTCAACAACTGGGCGGCTCATTTGTAGAATGCATTTCCTTAGGAGCTGCAGAGAGAAAGGGGATGATTCCATTTTCCTTGTGCTTGTGTTAATTACAATCTTTCAAAAGTTTTGTGGATCAGAAAGATCCCCAAATCTTTTCAGAATGATTTTAATCAGGGCGTGCCCCAGCTCATAGGGACATGTGTCATGTCAAACTATTAAGGGTTTTTTAGTCAGGGCTCAAAAACTAAACTGTCAGAAGACAAACAACCCTCTCTACATAAAACACAGAAAGGTCTCTCATCCTGTATTTCCAAACTAGCTCTGGACACCCCCCCCACAAAAGCGGGTTGGGGAGGACTACAATGAAAAAGATGGACTCAAGAAAAACTAGAGGGAGGGCAAGAGGATAGAGCTTGGAAACATTACTTATTGGACTACATGCTGCCTGGGGAATTTTGAACAGTAGTCCAAAAAGGTAAACTTTATTGAAATCCGTTAGAGATACCAGATTGCGGAATGCTGGCCAGAGGAGATCCCTCAAGTTTCCAGTCAGACAGCTTTAACAAGCTGCTAAGACGGGATCTCTTCCGGCAGGCCTTCCCCAAATAGAATAATCGGCTAATAATTCCTCCCTACCTATAAGTATCATTCTACATTTCCCAGTAGACTGTTGTTATTATCTGTATTTTAATAATTGATTTTATATTGTAATGTGTTTAATCTTTGTTAAAGGGAGAAGTTAGATATATATTGTACAGACTGTATGTAGTGTATATTGACGGTCTTAATCATGTAAGCCACTTGATTGTTCCGGTAACAAAAAAGTGGGGTATAAATAAAAGATTTATTATTATTTATTTATTTTACAAAATCTTCAGCAAGTGTAAATATGATCTGATAGAAGATCACATGAACACTTGGTAGCCTGCCTAAACCCTTTGGAAAAAAAAAACAATCTAAGTCAGGGTGATCTAAAACCATCACACCAGTCTTCTTTCTACATTCTCTGTAGAATATTCTGGAATATCCAGTTACTGCACTGAGTTCTCTCTCCCACCATGTCCTCATCCATCAGCAGTGTTTCTTGTTGTGCTTTTTGCTGTACCTTGAAATCACTTTTGATTTTCAACAGTACAGGCAAGAGAAGCAGACAATCAATTAATAAAACTGCATTAGCCAAAGAAACTGTAACAAGACTCTAAAGCCTCAGGCCAATCAAAACATTTTATTGGCCACTGTAAAAAGACAATATGGCACTTTTCCCATTGTACTACAGAAGCCAACTGGGACTTATTTCCAAACTTGTGATGGGGCAACATCTTATTTCACGTGAGGACAGAAGGTTAGCTGAAGGAGGCAGGACAAGTGACAACTCTGTCCTCCAAATAAGGACATTGGATCTGCTGCCCCTCCACATGCTTGGCACCTGCTGCCTCAGGCAAGTGTCTCACTGAGTTTGGTGATAGGCCAAACTTGCTAAGTCTGCAAATATGTTGTTAATAACAACATTGATGAGAAAATGTCTGCATACAATCAGAGATTAGAAAGTTACTTTTTGGACTACATTGTCCAAAATCCTCAGCCAGCATGGCCATGGCCAGGTAGGCAATATGATTCTGAGCATCACAATGCAAGAATGGAACTTTACGAAGCTCTGCTTCTATCTTGAGCACCTGTGGAGTATAGATCTCTAGTCCAAATCCCCTGTGAACATTTGTCAGCATTTTCTCCAATGCTTGGGCTCACCTTGAACAGATAGAAATAAACTTGTTTGGTGTCTGTGTCCTCTTCCTTGTCACAGACATGAATAGTCTCCACATCACCACCATTCCAAGAAGCCGATTGATCTCATCCTCAGAGACGTTCTCCAGGTGAGATACAGGTCAGCTGGGGCAGAAAGAAAGGTTAGATATGCTCTAAATGTGGCCCCTTCAAGCTAGAGGCCACAACAGCACAGAACTGTGTTTGGCCTCCAGATGATGCTGGATCACAACTCCCAGATCCTACACCAGCTTATGAATGATGGGACTGCAATCAACAACATCTGAGGAGCTGAATATTTTCCCACCCTTGCTTATTTATTCTTCTACTTACCAACTACTGAAAACTGGCAGATCACTTTTGATGGTGAGAGATTCAATTAAGAGCCTTTTGGCCACTAATTATTGTACAGCTTTCCCTAATAAAGGATAAAAAGAATGTAAGAGGAAAGATGCATCATACACTTACCTAGAGCATGCCCACAGCTACGGCATGCTCACTGAGGTTGGTGACTGTTTGCGGCAGATCCATACGAGGGCTGTGGGAGGGTTGGGTTCTTCCAGCCATTGCATTTGCAAGAGCATTAGCCTGGAGTGGTTAAGAGAAAAAGAAACTTTTAGAATGTATTGTCGATTGCTTTGTAAAACAACTATGTAGTCCTCCATATATGTTAAAGGACCCCAACCCACATCACCAACAGGGCAAAGGTTGGGGGTTGCATTCCACCATCTAGAGCTCTATCAGTGAATAGAGAACACAGAAAAAGCTTTCATTCAGGAACACATGTTAATTTATATGCATACACAAAGCCACCTTTGTAAATAAATGAAGTAACACTGTGTTGAACATTTTTATTCCTGATAACACTGGTCCAAATATCTCCCAGAGGCATAGGCCTGTTACAGACGGCCAAAAATAACTGCTTCGGGTCTCTTTGGAGTAGGTGTTTAAATGATGCATGCATCCTAAAATTCGGAAGCTGACCAAAGCTGCACCCAGTGCTTAGGAATGGAGTGTGGCTTTGGCCGCGACCTCCGGACTCTTAGGACCCATGCATCATTTAAACAGCATACCTCCAAAGAGACCGAAGCAGCTTTATTGGCAGTCTGAACAGGCCATAGTCTCTAGCATGTCACCTGTGGGATTCTGAGAGCGATAGGACCTGTCCACACAGACAAAAATAAAAGCCCATTTCGAGCCACAGCTGTTTCTACAACACAACACACAGGCCAAAACAAGGTGAATCCTGGAGAAAGCTGTACTCTGGAATAAAAAGCCAGAGCAAAATAAAGCCCCTTTAAAATAAAGCTTCGTTCTAATGTGGAAAGTGTGCACTGTGACATAGGCATATGAACAACACAACACGACTGCAGCAATGTGGGAAAACCCAGGCAGCTTATGGAGGCGGTCTGAAACATGGGCCCTGGCCTGGTGAGACACAGCTGGTAGAGCCATTGCTTGCCATATGGTTTTTTCTATTGTCGAGCATACAGGCACACAAGTCGCCAGATGCATCAACCCATCACACCCACAAGCTGTCACACATCCCATGAAGCAAATTACAGCAAACACGGTAGATCGCCAATAATGAAATGGATGTAATAAAAACATACACAAGCTGACCAGTCCAACAGGGGGCCATGGGGTGAAGGGAGGAAAGGGGGCATGTATGGGAGACCTCCATAATCGTGCTTTGCCAATGTGTCACTGGGTGCATCAACACACAGTATGGGCAGTATATTGCCTGTGCGGCTGTGTGGCCAGTCAGACAAGGGAGGTAATTGGCAGTCAAAGGGGGTGTGTCTGTGTGATGGTACACATGCACAAAATATACAATCAAGCAGCATGGCTCGATGCTGCATGCTGTGGACAAGAGGGGCTCCAGCCCAATGAGGAAAACCAAGGAATGGCCCAGTTTTTCCTCTCTATCTGCTCAGCCCCATAGTCCAAAAAGTAACTTTGCCAAGTTCCATTTTATTTACCCCAAAGCTATGAGGTAGACATTTCATATGAACACTACTACTATTTTTACCATCCCTGCTGCAAAAATACTCAACAGGAATCTTCCCTGAAGATGCCAACCACAGATGCTAGCGAAACGTCAGGAATAAACTCTTCTAGAAGATGGCCACATAGCCCAAAAAAACCACAAAAAACTATCAACAGGAATCCTTTGACAGGGCACAGTTGTTGCAAGAAGGAAGCTGAAAACGTCCAGTTATATCACTTACTTGTCTACTAATAGATAAAAGTACAGTATTCGTTTTGTTCTCATCCATGTATTTCATTCAATCTACCCTGAAGGCTTAAGGCAAGAAAGATCATGTTATAACATTTCAGACCATGTTATAACATTTGTTATATATAATGTGCTTGAAAAATTTAGTTGCTTAGCCATTTGACCTCAGACCAAATGGATGAAAAGGTAATTAAGGGCCTGAACAGACAGGCCAAAATAAAGCTGCTTCAGGTCACTTTGGAGGTATGCTGTTTAAATGACACACATATCCCAAGAGGCAAGAAGCTATGCCAAAGTTGTGCTCCAGTCCTTAGGATTGGAATTTGGCTTTGGCATGGTTTCCAGCCTGTTAGGATGCATGAAGCATTTAAGCAACATACTTCCAATATGATCCATAACAGCTTTATTTTGGTCTGTCTGTTCGGGCCCTAAGTTAATAGCAATCACAGCATTTTGCGGCAAGGTATTTAGCACGATACTGTTCAGGATCCATAACTTGACTGTTTTAAAAAAAGTATTTCTAGAACAATAGCCATGTTACCCTGATGCAGCAAAACTAAAGAGTCCTATCCAATAATTCACCTAGTGTTGAAATTGCCACAAGTTTTTATTGTCCTACTTTGTAAGAGATACACATTAGATTGTAAGCCTGAGGACAAGGAATTGTAAGCCACTCTGAGAGCCTTTAGGGCTGAAGGGCGGGGTATAAATACCATAAATAAATAATAAACAAATAATTTAAACTTTTTTTTAAATATGCTTTGGTCAGGCCCCACCTAGAATATTGTGTCCAGTTCTGGGCGCCACAATTCAGAAAGGACATTGAGAAACTGGAGCATGTCCAAAGGAGGGCGACAAAAATGGTGAAAGGTCTGGAAACCATGCCCTATGAGGAACGACTTAGGGAGCTGGGGATGTTTAGCCTGGAGAAAAGAAGGTTAAGAGGTGATATGATCGCCCTGTTTAAATATTTGAAGGGATGTCATATTGAGGAGGGAGCAAGCTTGTTTTCTGCTGCTCCAGAGAACAGGACCTGGAACAATGGATGCAAGCTACAGGAAAAGAGATTCCACCTGAACATTAGGAGGAACTTCCTGACAGTAAGGGCTGTTCGACAATGGAATGCACTCCCTTGGAGGGTGATAGAGTCTCCTTCCTTGGAGGTCTTTAAACAGAGGCTGGATGGCCATCTGTCAGGGATGCTTTGATTTGGATTTCCTGCGTGGCGGGGGGTTGGACTGGATGGCCCTAGTGGTCTCTTCCAACTCTATGATTCTATGATTCTAAAAGATCACATTTTAGATGCAGGAGATTAAGCAATGGATCTTGGTTAGGTGGGACACAAAACACCCTACCTCAAATGGGAGCTGGGTATGTTTAGTCTGGAGAAGAGAAGGTTAGGATGTGACATAAAAGCCCTGTTTAAATATTTGAATAGATGTCATACTGAAAATGGAGCAAATTTGTTTTCTGCAGCTCCAGAGAATAGAACCGGAGCATGGGTTCGAACTACAGTACAGGAAAAGAGATTCCAGCTCAACATTAGGAGGAACTTCCTAACAATAAGGGCTGTTCAACAGTGGAACACACTCCCTCGGAGAGTGATGGAGTCCCCTTCTTTGGAGGTTTCTAAACAGCCATCTGTTAAGACTGCTTTGATTGTGAGTTCCTGAATAGCAGGGGGTTGGACGGCATGGCCCCTGTGGTCTCTTCCAACTCTATGATTCTACAATATCAGGTCCAAATCCATTAACCTGCCAAATCTGTGCCTCTTCCAACTCTATGATTCTAACTCAGCACCTTCCAGTTGTGTTTTACTGCATCCTCACCACAAGCCAACCAGCATGGTCACTGACAAGGTTGTAAGCTAACACATCTGACATAAACACTACATATGCACCAATGTAAAGAGACCACAAGGGTCATCTAATCCAACCCCATTATGCCATGCAGGAATTCACAATCAAAGCCCCCTGCCCAACAGATAGCTAGCTATACAGCCTGTTTAAAAACCTCCAAAGAAGGAGACTCCACCACTCTCCAAGGGAGTGTGATCCACTGTTCGAACAGCTCTCACTGTCAGGAAGTTCTTTCTAATGTTTAGCTGGAATCTCTTTCCAATAGTTTTGAACCCGCTGCTCTAGATCCTATTTTCTGGTGTTGCAGAAAACAAGCTTGCTCCATCCTCAACATTACACCCTTTCAAATACTTAAAACAGGGCTATCATACCAATTGTTAACTTTCTCTTCTTAAGCATCTCCAGACCTTTTCCCATAATTCCTGACCACTAGCCACATCGACTGGTACTTCAGACAGCTCTAGCCCAAAAAATTTGAGCAGGCTACTGGTTTACCTCTCCCTGAAACAGTTTGTGAGCCAGCTTTTTACATCCACAATGTCAATGTTTAGTCTGGAGAAGAGAAGGTTAAACATTTGAAGGGATGTCCCACTGAGGAGGGAGCAAGCTTGTTTTCTGCTGCTTTAGAGAACAGGACCAGGAACAATGGATGCAAGCTCCAGGAAAAGAGATTCCACTTCAACATTAGGAGGAACTTCCTGACAGTAAGGGCTGTTCAACAGTGGAACAAACTCCCTCAGAGTGTGGTGGAGTCTCCTTTCTTAGAGGTCTTTAAACTGAGGCTGGATGGCCATCTGTCAGGGATGCTTTGATTGTGGACAAACAGCCACCTGTGAGCCTCTCTCACTAAAGCCCACAGCAACCCTTTGGCTTGACAGAGCAGAAGAATGAGAGGGGACCCAAGTCAGATGAAAAACACAGTTTATTGCCGGCAATCCCAAAAGGAAATAGTTTCCAAAGATTTTGGGACCCTGTTCTGAGGAAAACGGCAGGTTTTATAGGGGTTCAAACAACGAAGCCTCTTCTATACATTCTATTGGTTGTTTCAAAGGTTAAACATATAGAACTTTCTTGCAATCAGAGAAAAGATAAATGAATACATTAAAATATATTTAAGACACATTTGGTTACATTCTTTTCTCTTATCACCTATGTGTTAATTTGCCCCCCTTCCTCTGCCAGGGATGTTGCTCTCTTATCTCTGATTTATTATGGCTCGTTTGAGAAACCAGGCACCAAATGAAGCCTTGGTAGAGCACAGGGTCATTTAGTTCTATACACATCCCTGCATCCTTGATGGGGCCCTAATCTAAATTCCTTTTCCTGTGTACAGACAGAGCAAATACTTCTTGTTAGTAGCTTCTAAAATGGCTTTGCTTTCTATGTTTCACTATAGGCTTCTAAGCTACTTAGTGATGATTGAAATCCATCCATCTCACTTTGATTGTGAGTTCCTGCATGGCAGGGGGTTGGACTGGATGGCCCTTGTGGTCTCTTCCAACTCTATGATTCTACCATTCTATCTTCAATATGGCACCCTTTCAAATACTTAACCAGGGCTATCATATTGCTAACTGTCTTTTCTTAGGCATCTCCAGGCCTTTCCCCATAATTCCTGACCACTAGCCCAGTCAGGGATGCAGCTATGGCTGGACCAAATACCTAGAAGCATCCCCGTACACTTTTGTCCCTTCCAGGCCCCCGTACCTTGCACGCTGAAAATACCCCCAGCTTCTCCAGCTTTTTCGCCCGCGGGAAGCTCCGCGCATGCGCCTTGCGCTGACTCGCGCGCTGCTGCTGGCTCAATCCCGGGCGAACCGGGTCACTGCTGCTAGTGCTGCTGCTGCTGCCTCCCGTTCCGCCGCCTCCTCCTCCCGTTGCCGGCGGAGCTGGGGCTGAGGAGACGGCGGTGGCGGCGGAGGATGCGGTAGCCTGAGGGGTCCTGGCGGTCTGTAAGGAAACCTCCGGCTCCGCCATGTTGCCCAGGACCCTCCGAGGCGGCGTGGGCGCTCGGACGCCACAGCGCATGCGCAGAGGGTAGGCGGGAGCCGCTTAGGCCCGCCACTGAGCGCTACTGCGCATGCTCGCTGCTACCAGTTGCATGCCGGATGTTGTAGTTCCACAAGTAAAGGGCGTTTGAGGTGAAGGCTTAGGGAAGAGAGTGGCCTTTTCTTGCAGGTCCAAAACACGCTGCAGAAATAATCCAGTTTGATACCGCTTTAACTGCCCTGGCTCAATGCTAGGGGATTCTAGGAACTGTTTTTGTAGGACATTGAGCCTTCTGTCAGTCTCAGAGAGAGCTCTGGTGCCACAATAAACTACAATTCCCAGGATTCCAGGGCAGTTAAAGCAGTCTGGAACTGGATTATTTCTGCAGTGTGGCTAAATCCTAAAATTATGGCTGGCCATATTTGCTTGAGACAGAAAAGGGGACTTTTAGGTGGCCAAACTAGGCCAAGGTTATATCCCATGTTTATGAAAAAGCAATGCAACAAAAGTTTTATTACATAGGACAAAAGAAGTCAATTTAATGATGCTTGAATCTACCTATAATAAGAATTAAATAAATTCTTTATGGAGAGAGAAGAAAGAAAAGCAGAACTTAATACCTTATAACTTAATGTTTAACTTAATTTCAACACTATTTCTAATGTATGTTTATGCTATGCTTGTATGTTTGTTTGTGGTTTTATGGTCACATGTTTGTCCTTTTAAAAGATGAAATGAATAAACACTATTGAAAGAAAAAGTTTTATTGTTTAAAATTATTGAGTCGAGAATTATTCTTCAGTGACAGAACTCATACAGAAATTTAGGTAGACCTAGAGAGGACGACGGTATTTCGCCACCGCTGTACCATAAATATTTCTCCGATGAAGTAATCTCTTGCAGCAAATGCCTCTCTTTCAACAACTTATCAAAAAACTTCTCAGACTCCATGACACAATTTTGACAACCACAATTTCAAACATGGACCTTCATTTGTGCAACATAACAGGGCATTTTTCTTGAAAATGGGACTGCTTAAAAACCTCCAGAGGAGGAAGCTCCGCCACTCTCCAAGGGAGTGCATTCCACTGTTGAACAGTTCTTACTGTCAGGAAGGTCCTCCTAATGTTGAGGTGGGATCTCTGTCACTGTAGCTCCCATCCATTGTGTCCTAGTACTCCGGAGTAGTAGAAAACAAGCTCACTCCATCCACATGAAATCCCTTCAAATATTTAAACGGGTCTATCATATCACCTCTTAACCCTCTTTTCTCCAGGCTAAACATCCCCAGCTCCCTAAGTGGCTCCTTATAGGAGGGCATAGTTTCCAGATCTTTCACCATTTTGGTTACCCTCCTCTGGAAACACATTCCAGCTTGTCAAAGCTACAGGAAGGGTGGGGCAAAATGAGGACTTCGCTCCCTCAAATAAAAACTCTATCCCTCCTCAAAATGATTTTGTCCCATCAGTCCCTAAATTTCTGGCATTGCAGACGGAGATACTGAAATTCATCCTTACCTAGAACTTTTACATTTACTGTGTTCACATTCTCTTGTTAACTTTTAAAAATTGATCTTTAATGACAATGTACTTCAGGAGACACACTAACTGCTTTTTCTCCACGAAGGGACAAAATTAGTACTTAAAGGACCAAGAGCCCAAGTGCTCCTGGGACAAGACAGAATGTCTTTCCTCATTACAGATACACAATAAAGACACCTATTATATTGGTTTTCTCCAATATAAATGCGAGAAATTCATACTTGGCTACTCTGAATAATTTTGACAAATATTTGTCTAACACAATCTCCTTACATGTAGCCAAACTGAATATGAAACTGCATATACACATACACACTTTGTGGAACATTATCCAGATTGATGTCCTGGAAGCTTTGTTTGTCCTAATAATATGAAGCAGGATGAAAAGGAAGACTTCAATATATTGGCTCAGTTATGAGGGTAAAACTTGTGGCATTTGGCAACCCTGTTCCAATAAGATATAGCACTGAGCCCTCAAAATCCATTTTTGTTTAAAATTAACTGCCAACAAGTTGACTTCAACTTACGGTGATCTTATGAATCACAAACCTCTTGGTCACTCTGTCATCAAAAGCCCTGCTCAGGTCTTGCACTCAGGACCATGCCTTCCACGATTGAATCTATCCATCTTGAATATGCTCTTCGTCTTTTCCTACTGCCTTCTACATTACCAAGCTTTGTCATCTTTTCTAGGGAGTCATGTCTTTTCAGGACATGTCCAAAGTATGACAGTTTTGTGATCTTGGCTTCCAGGGAGAGTTCAGGCTTCATTTGCTCTAGGACCCATTTATTTTTTTATCAGTCCACAATATCCATAGAACTTTTTTCCAGCACCACATTTCATATGAACTGATTTTCTGTCAGGTTTCTTCACTATCCAGCTTTCACATCAAATACATATAATGGCAGACACAATCCTAACTTTAGTATTCAATGATATACAGTTGGCCCTTCTTATACACAGATTATTTATACACGGATTCAAGCATCCACAGTTTGAAAATATTCAAAGAAAGTATAAATTTCAGATATCAAATCTTGATTTTCCATTTTTTTATAAGGGACACCATTTTGCTATGTCATTATATTTAATGGGACTTGAGCATCCATGGATTTTGTTAGACACGGGGGATCTTGGAACCAAACCCCAGCTTATAACAAGGATCCACTGTATCTTTACACTTTTTAGTTCCTTCATAGCTGCTCTTCCATATCCCAGTAAGTCTTGATTTCTTGATTACAGTCCCAGTTTGATTAATGACTGAGTCAAGGTATGGAAAATTTTGAACTAATTCAATGTCTTCATCATTTGTTTTAAAGTCATGTAAATCATTGATGGTCATTATGTTTGTTTTCTTAATGTTCCAACTATAAACCTGACTTTATTTAATATTACTTTATTTTGCCTTTGCACTTTCTTTCTTGACTTTCTTCAGTAATGGTTCCATGTTTTTGC
>NC_056527.1:91266204-91291348 GCF_019175285.1 Sceloporus undulatus | reverse complement strand
CACACACACACACACACACACACACCCATTAGTCAGATTCCTGTTCAAGAAGCAGAAAGTCTTTTATTCCTGCAGGTACTCCCAACAGTTGGAATACCAAAATTATTTTAAAGGTTTAGCCCAACTGTGTTGGCATTCAAATGGAGCATTTAATAACTTGAATCCATTAGCACCATGTGCACAATGCTCAGTGAAGAATTTCATTACTTCTAGTCAAATTTAACAACAGCGAACAGTAATGAAGTAGGTTGATTCATACAGAAGAGAAACGAGTCAATTCTGACTGATCTGATTTATAAAAATTTATTTTTTTAATCATACACAACTGGAGCTTTGCATTGAAAAGACTGACAGAGACTCCTTCTCTTAAATACCAACAAGAGTAAGACAAAATTGCTTCAGGCACTAGATGAGAAGCAAAATTTGTGACCTCCCTTCTGCAGTTTCATTTAGTGGAATTACCCATATTTATCTGTATGTGAATACATATTATTGTTCCCCCACCCAGTTTGCTTGCCCATTCTCCCCACCTGCTGCATCTAGACACCCATGAGCGTTACAGTATAGGGTCAACCATCACATTGCATTGCTTGTCAAAAGTGATAATTTTGAAACATGTTTTCTTTAACAGGTGGAGTTAGTGCATTATATCCAAAATGTAAATAAGAAAATTAATGCTGTTGGTATATCCAAAACCCAATACAAACTGAAATGGGTGCAAGGCTAGTTGGTATATGTAATTAAAGAGATACTGATTGGTTATATGTTGAAAACTAGAATACAAAATACAGAAGAAAATCAGCTGTACCCAACCCCCCTCCCTCCCCCAGGATATCCATAATTGTGATTTGGTCAAAACAAGGCTTAAAGGCTAGAGGTTTCTTTCAATCTAGCATTAATGCTACGATTTCATTTAGTGGTTACTTGCATGTTCTATGACTTGCTTTCTTAAAAAGCAAGTCTATGCCATATCTAAACCAGGCTCCCATCCAGAAAACCCTGGGAATAATGGTTCCAAAGCTCATAGCTCTTTTGTCACCTTCTCCTTCCTTCATCTACCACTGTTATTTAAGTTCTAAGATAAGTGGCTTAGAATCACCAAGAAGATGTATCAGAAGTCGTATCCCATCCAAGACAGATACTTCCTTCTTCCAAGCAGCTATGAACCAATACAAGGCCATAAAACCCAATGGGAAAAGGAAGAGAAAAAAAAGAGACTTCAAAGCTTTGAGAACATACATTGCCATCTACCCATGAAAAATGGTAGAAGAGTGCCACAGTTCATTTTGTTTGTTTGTTTTAAAAAGGTGACTAAGACTTTTAAAAATAGGAATTCATTATTGGTACAGAAGAGGAGCAGCTGGTTTTGTTTTTTGCTCCCCCACCCCATTCTACAAATTAGAAGAATAAAGGAGTGGGGGGAATCGCAGCAGCAAAGAAAGGGGTGGGGAGAAAAGAAGAGGGGATCCTGGCAGCTGTTCTCCTGTAAGTGCGATCAGTTCAGGTGTGTTCCAGTCGGGGCAACCCAGAGGAGCAGGCAGGAATACCTCAGTTGCTGCAACACTGCCCCCTGCTGGGTTGGCTACTCTCCTGGAGGTCGACTCCTCGATTTCTGGCTGCTGCCCCCGTTGCACTCTGTGGTTCATTTTTGGGGAGCTTCTTAGCTGAAGGGGAAAATATAGCACATTCAGGTGCCTATGTAGCAAACTTGTTTTTTAAGATTCACTTCATAAAGAAAATTAGGCAAAAACTAATACAATCTGCTCAGAATAAGCTCAATCTAGTGCCCACAAACAAACACTAGCCAACATTCCTGCTGTTATTCACTGAGAGGTTTGCGCCTTAAGATTCAGCTGGTCAGTGTAGATTTGTGCATATATTTAGCCCTCTCCTCACAAGCCTCTTCAGCCTTCCTGCTCTATGACCTCCGAAGATGGTCTGCTGACCCCCCACCTCTCCCTACCTTCAAGCTTCCTTCTACCCAGTCCCTTCCCTTATCTTCCTCTCCTGTCCATTTCTCATCATACTGCCTACTTGGGGATGGGCAAACTTCAGACCTCCTAAATGAGATTAAATCTGCTATAAATTGACCATGCTGTCTGGGACTTTTGGGAGTTGAGATGCAAAGATCCCCTATTCCACCTCCCTCTGTATTTCAAAGGTGGGGAATTTTTCTTAACTCAAGAACAAATTTTAGAGATATTCTCAAGACAGATTCTATTGCTGAATGGGCCAAAGACAAAAACACAGAACCAGAAACACCAGTATATTATACTGCTATTACAGCCACTAAACCTACCTTAGGAGAGACTTCTCAACCATTTAGATTTGAAAAGGCAGACTGTGGCAGAAACCACCAAATAATAGTGCTACAAGAAGGGAGAGTGTGGCTATCTTGGCAAAACCAAAGCACATCAGGGAGCCTAAATGCCCAAAGAACATCTAACCATACATCTACACTTAGGTAGCTCCCACCTGCACTTAAGTGGAAAATCTAAGGGGATTTGCAAGCCTATCTGTCCCCCCTGGAACAGTTACAGGCATGTTCAGAAAACTACAACTATTACACATCATGTTTGGTTCTCAGTCCATGGCTGTCAAGTGGAGGACATACAGCATGCACCTCTACCACAACACCTCACCTATTGCCATGAAGGTTTCATTCACATTCAGTGCCGTCTTTGCTGATGTCTCCATAAACAGCAAGCTGTTGTCATCTGCATACGTCTGGGCTTCCTGCAAGCATACATACCTCAAAGATTATAGTCTATGTATGTGACCTTCCTGTGTTGCTCCAATAGTAACAGCTCATTAAGTCCTAGGAATTGAAATGGGGGCATGGCAGACTGCTATCCATCCCTCCAATATTAAATTTTGTTTGCAGGCTCCAATGACTTAGGATCCAGAAGGGGGGAGACCACAATAAAGGTGTTAACTCGACATTGTCTAAGCTCATTGCTACCTTTTTATAAACAATTAACTCCCAACATTTGGCTTACTTTCAGATACATTTAGCATTTACAGCCTTCTAGATCAGGGTTGGGGAATATTTGTTGTTCCCCCAAAGGTTGTTGGAGTTCAACTCTCATTAGCGCTAGACAGCAAAGCCGAATGATGAGCAATCATGGGAGCTGCATTCTAGCAACATTTGGAGGGTCACATATTCTTCACCCCTACTCAAGACATAATGCATTTCACATACATCTTTACAATTTTAAGGAAGGCTAGGCCTGTATTGCCACACTCATATTTCGAAGGAGCTGTGGAGTCAGAAGCTGCTAATAAAACCATGACAATTGTTGGTTTGTGTTGTGTGACTTCAAGTCATTTCAGACTTATGACGACTCTAACATGGGGTTTTCTTGACAAAATTTATTCAGAAGAGGCTTGCCATTGCCTTCCCCTGAGGCTGAAAGATTGTGAATTGCCCATAGTCATTCAGTGGGTTTCATGGCTGACCTGGGAACTGAACTCTGATCTCCAGAGTTATGGTCCAACACTCAAACCACTACTGCACACTGGCTCTCGGCAATGGAAACTGTTTCACATTTAACTCATCAAGCTACACAGAACCACTACAGAATATTATTTATTCAACTGTTTTGCATGGCAGATAGGCTAGCTTGATAGATACAAATCTAAATTTAATCGATCAAGTTGAACCAATCAGCATTTTATGTAACTTTTAGAATGTTCCAACACATATACTCCATGTTTTTGTAAGGATTATAGCAGCCTTGTTAAATAGGTCAGTATTATCCCTAAAGTGCAGATTTAGAAGAGGCCAAAGTAAACTGAACTATTTAAGAAGCTTGTACCTCTTACCTCAGGAATTAAGAGTAACAGGATAACACATTTCGGACTGTTTATTTTCAATCCCTGTGAGACCCCTTACAAGAATGTAATTATGAAAGCAATACTATCCACTACCAATACTATTATAAACTGCATTGAGACTTGTAGTCAAAAAGGAGTATGCCAACAGTTTTTGCAAAGGCACTCACTTAAAGTCACCTAGCAAATGCATAACAAAGGTAAATTTGAACCACTGTTTTTCTGATCCACAGCTCAGTCCTACAAGTGGGATGGATGCTAATGGTTAGTATTCCATGATCAAACAGATTTTGATGATATAACATATTTTCTCCTACATGAGGGGTGGGAAATGTGGCCCTCCAAATGTTGGACTGCAACTTCCATCAACCCTAGCCAACATGGGTAAGGGATAATGGGAGGTGTAATCTAGCAATATTTGGAGGGCTATGCAACCCCTAATTCTGTCCCACACTGTGTTGAGACAGTAAATCAAAATGGAACCCCGTTCATTTGGAGAAGAGGATAAAGAACTAAAACTCTGGATCATCATTTTGCGCCCCAGAAGTGGCGCCGCGAGTTGCTAGTCGCGCACTCGCAGCGTCATTTCCGCCGTGCGACATGCTGATGCTATGCGTCCGCTACATCAAAATGGTGGCGCCCGTGTGGAACAGGCACTGCCATTTTGTACGTACCCAGTACGTACTAGGGTTAGGGGAGTCAGGAAGTGATGCCCCTTCCTAACCCTAGTACATCCTGGGGACGTACTTTACGCCCATCTGGAACAGGCCTAAGACTACTGTGAAGTAGGCTGGAAGTTATGAATTTCCAGTATTAAAAAACCACACATACTTACTTGGAAGTCAACAGCTCGTTTGTTACCCAGGTCAGCCTTGTTCCCTGCCAGGGCAATGACTATATTTGAGCTGGCTTGCCGCTGCAGCTCCTTCACCCAATTCTTGGCTCGCACAAAGGTGTCCTACAAAAAAGTGTCCTGCCATTTCAGTATCAGGAATCCAGTTCATGTCTACTGCAGTACCAACAAATACTCCCTCCTCCCTACTCCAACCATTAGAAAGTACTGGAAGGCTTATGCAGTGCATATTCCCAGTTGTGGGACCTCTGCACAGCTTGGACTGGGAGGTAAGCAAATTTAAGATGTTATACTACATCTCAATGAGCAGATCCTAAAATTCATACCAATGTTATTTAATGTCATCTTGGTTTTACATATCCAAGATAGACAGCCGAGGTGAAAGACAAACATTTAATTCAAAATCAAGTATCTGCAGAAATTCAGGTCTTACAACATATAAATAGGAATGCTCCAGGATTTTACATGCTAAAGCAGCATGTTTGAAAAGTAGCAGTTTTAACAAAACAATGCTTAAAGCATTAAAAATGAACAATAAGCTGCTCCTTTACATGGACTACACTGTGACACACAAGCTTCAAAAGTATATAGAACACTTCCAAAGGTTGATATTAAAGGTTGACTTGCTGACTTCTTTTTCAAACAGAAAGTTTTGTGAAGAAGAGTTATATAAATTCCAGTTTCTTCAACAAGGGGGCAACAAAATTCAATATGCTGGTTTAGCAACTGACTTGAATTTAAACCCATGATTCATGTGATATCATAAGCCAGAAATTGCCTAAAGTGAAACTGAATTCTAGTTTATTCCTCCTTTTAAGTTGCACCAGAGAAGGAGAGGGGAATGCTGAGGACACAAGTCTTCACAGTCCACTTTATAATTTGTATACACAGTATACTATGTCAGGCTGTAAAATGTTTAGTTCTCTTTGTGTTGCTCAACTGTGGCTTTCACCAGCCCTAGCAAGCAATGTCAGTGGTGAAGATAATGGAAACTGCAGTCCAACAACATGGAGAGCCAAACATTTCACAGCTCTGCACTAAACTATAGTCTAGTGATATGTACACATCCATTTAATGTCAAGGATGTTGTTTTTAAAAGCTTTCCTTAAAATCAAATATGACATCAAGATTCCAAAGTGCAAGATTTTAATTTCAAACATACAGTCGAAATTCCTAGAATTTGCTCTGGACCCCAATGAATAGGAAATTAAAGTGAAATGGAAACAGCATGCACCTAAAGATTTTAAAATGAGATCTAGTTTTCAAAGAGGCAGTAAATACAGTCACCCTTCCGTTTTCGCGGGCTTTGAATCTGTGTCCCTCAGAAATATGCAAGGGGCAAATGGAGGGCAACACAATGGGGTGTGCCCCTGAGGTGCGTGCGCAGCAGTGTACGCAGGAGAGTGCCACCATTGGAGTCAATAGGAACTCCAATATGGTGATTTTCCATTTTTGCGGGGGGCGTGCTCCAGAATGGATCCTCAGCAAAAACAGAGGGGTGACTGTACATGTGCAGTATCTATCACGTCTCCCTGACACACTACTTTTTTTCTAAGTAGATAACAGGCCATTATTCATTCAAAGCATGCATGCTTGGAACATCATGTCTTTTATAGCATTGGAACCAGAGATGACGTACTCTGGACCACACTGGGTAAAAACCAACCAGACATATGAAAATCCTCACCATGTTGGTGATGTCATAAACAACAATAGCTGCTTGAGCACCCCGGTAATACATTGGTGCCAGACTATGGTAACGCTCCTGCCCAGCTGTATCCCATATCTCAAACTTGACTGTTGTGTCATCTAAGCAGATGGTCTGTGTGAGGAAAGCAGCTGGAAAATAAGAGTTAGAAACAGAGTCACACCAAGGATGAGTGAAATGGGGGCTTGAATATTTTACTGCTAATGATTGGCTACTTTTCACATACAGCGATCCTTTTTTATCTATATCACATTGGAATATTAGCATACAAAAGACAAGCCTTGGCATCAGTCAGCATTTATAACTTAAAAACATCCTACCAAATTCCACCTGATATGTGCTTGAGGAAAGTTAATTCTCCTGATGGTCTAATCAGGACATCTCCATATTTTTATTCTGATGATGCAAATATCTGATCAGAAAGCTCATCCCAACCACCATCTTTATACAAGCACAGAGTTGAGCACATACAGCTTGGAAAAACCTTGTGATAAGGGACTGTGGAAGCCAGAATCCAAACTATCTGAAAGGCTAAGGTTCCCCACCTTTTCTAGAATTCCAGGCAAAAAGAACTGCTAAGTGGATGTTTTCACCACCTCCCAGACAAGGATTCATGAAGTTGCTCTTCTGGAACCTTTTTGTAGTATACCTGCTTTCAGTCTGTCACCTATTATATACTAGAGTTGTTTTGGACTATCCTGGTTTGTCTCTTGTAGCACGTACCAGACCATATACAAAGCCATGCCCCAGGAACATTGGAAGTACTTAAGATGCCCTCTTTACGGGAGGGGGCGGGACAGGTTAGAGGCAAAAATACCTTGGTGGGTAGGGGCTTAGATAAATGAGCTGAGCATACATGACTTTGTCATCTATATACTACATTTCCCCGAATGCAGGAAAGAGCTCAGATGACCCACTCAGTTAGAGGAAGATTATTATATACTATGTCCATTGAAAACAGTCAGGTATGCTAAGTTAACACAGCAAGATCACAGGGAAGGACATTCTGGGAGCTGCCCCCACATTTGTTCAACTCCCTTCTTCTGTTGCCAGTTAAATTTAGAACCTAAATAGCTTCTGGAAGAACTTTGACTTTTCTCCTTGGACTGTGGTACTCCTGATTTTGATTTCTGTTTTTATTCACTTTGTGTCCTGAAGAAGAGGCAAGACTGAAAGTGAAGTAAGGAGGATGTACAAGTATAGGGGGAACTCTGGTCCTCTACTGCCATGCCAAGTGGGACTGATGGGAACGGAAGATCAAAATGTCTGGATCCCCAGATCTTGACCAAAGGTTTAAAAAGTGTATTTTTTGAATAGGGGCAGACTCCACTCTTGCAATTGTCTATCTCTTTCCAAAATTTAATATGCCAGGCCAAGGGCCAGCCGGTCCTTAAGCAGCCTTTGCTCCCATGGAATTCTGCTGATGTTAGAAAACAAAACACAACTTGACACCAGTTGTTGTTGTTGTTATTTGCTGTCACACGGCTTCAACTTATGGACCAGTAATTCATGCCAAATTATAAATGCTTACTTGGCTCAGCCTGGACCCAAACCTGCCAAGGCTTGTGTTGGTCCCTTGCACTTGACAGAGTGGAAATTGTAAGTGGTGAAGCAAGAACTGCTGCAGCCTTCAGCATCTGACTGGCCAGTCTGCTCAAGGCAGAGAAGCAACTTCACTGACTTGACATGTCTTCATGGTTATGCACGCGCACAGCCTTTGCTTCCTTTTGTCCCTTTTGTTAGTGGGGGATAACGGTTCTTAGTGGCATCAGGGTTTTGAAAAGTCTGGAATGTATCCTAGAAAACAAATTAACATCAGCATCCTCTGGTGTGGGGCCCTCCTGGTTAGGCCATCAGCCCCTGACAGTTAAGTTAGGGAATGGTTAGGGAATCCAGCTTCAATCCAATGGTGGCGAACCTACGGCACGAGTGCCAGAGGTGGCACTCAGAGCCCTTTCTGTGGGCACACATGCTGTCACTCCAGCACAGAGTCTGCCAGAGTTTCTTACTAGAAAGCCAGAGGGACATGGCACTTTGAGATAAATAGTTGGGTTTTGGGTTGCAGTTCGGGCACTCAGTCTCTAAAACATTCGCCATCGCTGACCTAGATTGACACATGCACAATAGGAATTATGTAGACAACCAGGCTAGACAAATCTCAACACTGTTAGTAATGTCACCAATCAGTGCTTACCTCCAATGGTGCTCTCCTGGTATTCGTGAAACTGTCCTTTCACAAAGCGCAAGACAAGGCTGGACTTGCCAACAGCAGACTCTCCCAGGAGTACCAGTTTAAACTGACAGATCTTATTCCCCACAGCTGGTCCATTTGGCCGTGCAGCTCCACCACGGCCCGCCATGGCCCGTTACAAAGGCAGCAAGCTTCGATGAGAAGGCAGGACTGTAGGTGAGGAAAATGAATCACCAACTGAAAGAGAAGGAACATCATATCCACAGGAGAGCCACTTTTGATGCAAACTGGACACTGGGAAATTTGGTCTGAAGCTCCAAGACTTCCTGGATGGTCTTGGGCAGAGCTTGGAAAAGTTACCTTTTTTAGACTATTAATTCCTAGAATCCCACTGAGATTCTTGAAGTTGTAATTTAAAAAAAACAAGCTTTGTCTTGGGCAAGTGGTTCTCCCATTATTTAAATGGAAAAACTGCCTTTGGAACAATCCTCTTGGCAATGGCAAACAAATGGCAGAGCCCTTTCCAAAGTCACAAGACATACACAAACAGGGTTATTGATTAGCACTCTACAGGTTAAAACTCAGCTGAGAGCTGGTTTGGCTTAGTGCCCAAGATAGTCAGAAATTTTCTACTTCAAATCTGAACAGGTGGCCTTAGGCAAGACAATCTCTCAGCTCTTGCTTTCTTTTGCCACACAGCATCTCTAATAGGTTAATGCTACTGGCCTACCTTATAGGGTTGTAGTACAGATTATAAGAAGGTAAAGTTAGGCTAGGAAGTTCTGAGTTACCTAATGTTATATAAATTCTAAGTACAATAAAAACCAGCTGACCTTTAGACAAGTCATTCAGTATTTTATATTTATAACATTTGTTTCCATAACAGCAGCTTAGAAGTGAAAGGAAAACACTTCACATTAATCATTAGCCTCTGATACAGAAACGTGACTATTTGGGAACAATCCTTTGATTTAGTTGCTGCATTTGTGATTTCAGCTGTAGAAAGTATTTGTTCCTGACAGGAGATGTAGGAATGTCTAAATATTAAAAGATAACTCCACAGAAGTGGAACACAATATGATGACTTGTCTAAGTTATTATATTCAGTAGGTACTGTATATCGTATTGTAATAGAAGACTTGTTTGATTTTTGGTTTGCTTTTTAAAAAACAATAGACACCGTAAAAAGGCTTACAGTAAATGAACAAAGAAAATTTGAAACAGGAAACCATGGCTTTTCAACTAGTAACCAACAGTTACAGCACAGTAATAAGAGATAGTATATGTTCATGCCTCAGACATGCTGTGAAAATCCATGTCAACTGGGGTGCAGAAATAATTTGTCCCTGAGCCCCATATTTGCTTCTCTCCTCTGCATCTTCCCAGATCAGATAAAGAGGAACCGAAGCACCAACTAAGCCTGTGCAACTCAGTCAGGAATTGTCCTTTTGTTTAATTTTTACCTCACAAGCCATGATGAACTCAAAGGTAAGGGGACATAAACTTCCCTTCCCAGGAAGGGAAGTTTTCTGGGCTGGTGGTTCATTGTCACCAATATAGATTTTGCACCAGGAGTGAATAATTGCAGCCTTCTATACTGGACTGCAACTCCCACGATTTCTCCCTATTGCCTAGGCTGGTTAGCGCTGATGAGAGCTGCTGTCCAACAATATGGGGACAGCCACATTTCCCCCATCCTGCAATGAGGTTCAGTATGTGCAAAGCAAAAGTGAGCATACACCAGACCTAATTTCAGAATTGGCCAGATATCTTCTAGTGCATAGTGCCTTAAAATTCGTTGACTAAGGCACTTCACCCCAAACATTTTACCGTAAAGCTAGCACAGTTGCTCAGCAATGTAGCAAGCAGTATATGTATGGAAAGAAGCACTTATATATTACAGGGATCTTCTGAGGATGCTGCCAGTGACCTCCAGAATCTCCATATTGGTTGGGGATAGTATAAATTCAGTCAAATGGATCTGGAGATCAGTATGGCTGGGGACTTGTGGCCTTCTAGATATTGCTAGATTTCACTTTCCCTCTATTAGCCCTTGCCAGTATGCCCAGCATGATAAGATTCTTGTTGAAAGACCACAGGAATAAGAGGTTGTCAACCTCCAGAGGGCCCTATTCCTACACTAAAATATGACAGAACATCCACCTGAAGTAAGAAAAAGTGTCAAATACAATACAGCATCAGAATGAGAATATCTCAATGGGAATACTATTAACTATACTAGGGCCCATGTGTAATAAGCATTTAAGGGCATGAAAATACTGGATAAAGAGCATCTTCTGTCTGTGAGGTGCAAAAAGAACCTTCTACAGCTAAACATTGATGTGTAAGTAATATGGACACTGGAGCAAAACTGTCTGCCCCAAAGGTTTATAACGTCCGAAGATATGAGAGACAACTCGGGGAGGAGAGATGGTGCCAAGGAATGACAATAAATAATTGGGATGGGTTAACAAGAAACCAAATGTTCAAGGAGGAACAAAATGTCCAAGGAGGATAATAGAACAATTGTTATAAGGGAAAGACTGCTTCCTTTAAGAGCTAATATTTTTTTATTTATACAGACTTTTCATGAGTGCTTAGTTCACCTCATACACAATACAACAATATTCTTAGAGCCTTAGAAAGAAGTGTTATTCCTATAAGGATGTGGGGAGAAAAGAGGAAAAGCTAAATGGAGAAATCATTCCTCCCCAAATAATATCAAATGGGCTCAAGAAAGAATGGAGATTTGAGCTAAGGGCTTGCTCTCTAAAGCAGGATCCTCCCAACAAAGAACGCATCCATGAAAGGTCATAAAAAAGATTAGCCATTTGCCTACCTTAAGAGAAGGGAACACTAAAGTTAAGTAGTTAATGACCTTTAATATGTCTCCTTAAATAATGGCTACTTAGTCAGGTCATTTTTATTACAGTCCTATGATATTGGGAAAATGAACCGATAATGTTTTAATGCTGCCTGTGTCTGCAACAAACATGCAAACAATAAGCAAACATCTCCAGAAAAGAAGGTATATATACACACAAGGCTCAAAGCAGATTAGATAAGGCTGGGTTTTATTGAAGACTGAGAGCCAGACAGATACAGAGTCCAGCCTTTGCACCCTAAAAAGACAGCACATCCTATCTCCAGACCTACTGCACACTATGGAAGCTGTACTTGTTGGATTTTGGCCTGACACTGCTATGAAAGTTAGCATTTGCAAGAACCACATAGTTTAATACTTGACCTGAAAAAAACCCTGTTCAGTTTAAATGTCCACATACCCATCCACTGCAGTGTGTTTTCGACCTTGGATTTTAAACTGGGCGATCCAGGTTCCAGTCCCCACTGACCCATTAAAAATATTGCTGCTTGATCTTGGGATGGTCATTTTTTCACAGCCTGATCTACCTCATACGGTCGATGTAATCATGGCAATAAATGAAAGTAGGAGAGCCATGCATAACGCCTTAAGAGCTTTGGAAGAAATGTGGCAATATAAATGTAGCGAAAGTCATATACTCTCAGCCTCAGGCTAAGCCAATGGCAAACAAATCTTATGAAGAACACCCCATTACAGGTTTGCTTTAGGGTCACTATAAGTGGAAATGATTTGATGGCACCCAACAAGAAGCAACAATGTATACATGAATTTTAAACAATTGCCTTGATAAGCTCCTCAGGGACAGGAGCTTCACTTTTTATTATTCCACAAAACCACCTCAGGCAGAAGCATATCTTGTAAGCAATAATATGCACCCAAACTATAAAAGATGGAGCAAACTTGTTTTCTGCTGCTCCAGAGACTAGGACATGAAGCAATGGATTCAAGCTACAGGAAAAGAGATTCCGCTTCAATATTAGGAAGAACCTTCTGACAGTAAGGGCTGTTTGACAGTGGGACACACTCCCTCAGACTGTAATACAGTCTCCTTCCTTGGAGGTTTTTAAACAGAGGCTGGATGGCTATCTGTTGGGGGTGCTTTGATTAAGAGTTCCTGCATGGCAGAATGGGGCTGGACTGGATGGCCCTTGTGGTCTTTTCCAACTCTAGGAGTCTATCAAGTTAGCTAACTTGATTTTATATTCTCATTCTCTCTATATATGTGTATATCTGACAGGAGCGAGTGAGGCGTAGTAGTCTGAGTGCTGGACTACCACTTTGGAGACCAGGGTTGGAATCCAGCTCAGCCATGAAACCCACCGAGTGACCTTGGGCAAGTCACATACTCTCAGCCTCAGCAATGGCAAAGCCCCTCTGAGGAAATCTGGGAAGAAAACTCCATGATAGGTTTGCCTTAGGGTCACTGTGAGTCAAAGACAACTTGAAGGCACACAACGGTTTTGTTGGGTATAGTCTCTCTTGCTCTGTCTATAAACACATAGGCACACAACAAATACACACATACTGTATATATATATTCTACATGTATTCATATACACATACATAATTGTTGTGTGCCTTTGTGTGTGTAAGTATATATATATATATATATATATAGAGAGAGAGAGACTCATAAAATGGAATATATATATATATATATATATATCTCAGGTTGGGGTTATTGAATCATAGAATCATAACAGGAAACTCACACAAACGAGAGCATATATGTATATATATATACACACAAGAACATATATATATATACACATGTGTTATATGTATGTATATATATATATATATATATATATATATATATATATATATATCCCCTCTCAGATTAGAGTTAAGGAATCATAGAATCAAAAAATAGAATATATAGCATATAGAGGGGGGAGGTAAAGAAATATCTGTCTATCTATCTATCTATCCTCTCTCCATGCATATATTCTATATATATCTTATTTTATCGTTCCATGATTCCATAATATTTCGTATTTTATGGTTCTATGATCCCATAACCACAACATACACACATATATGTTCCTATATACACATATATATCTTCTATTTCCCCTATTTTATGTCTTTACGCTCCTGTAATCACAACCTGAGAGCATATACATAAAACACACACACAGGGCCTCCAGCCCTATCCTCAACTCCAGGGAACCAAATGCAAACCAGGAAAGCCTCCAAAAGCCGGAGCCAGCCCCTTCCGGACTCCATCCCTGGGGCCTTTAAAGATAGGCTGCCCCTAAACCTGGAGGCTCCATTTTGCTCCCTTGGAGCGAGAGAAGAAGCCCCACCTGCGGGCAATGGCTCTCTGCTGCCAGGGGCCCTTCCCGGCGGGGCCTCCTGCCCTCCTTTTTCTCCCTCCGGAGCCGCCGCCGCCCAAGGGGCCACTCACTCACCCGCTCCCGCCTGCGGGACCGCAGCCGCCAGCCCTCCTCCTCCTCGGATCCCCTTCGCTGCCGCCCCCTTCCTCCGCAACCCAGCTCTCAAGCAGCGCCACTTCCGCCCTCGGCTCCTTTCCAGCTTCTTCCGCTTCCTGTAAGGGCTCCTCCTCGCAGTGGGTGGGGCTTTTTATGGCTACTTCCTGCCTCTCCTCATGACTGGCAGCTCTCTCCGCCAATAGAGGAGAAGCAGCGGACAAAATAGCCCCGCCTTCCGTGTCCAAAGATAAAAACAATGTCACTTTTGAGGGGCAGGAAAGCGAGATGGTGGCAGGAATAACCCAGTTTGAGGCCGCTTTAACTGCCTTGGCTCGATGCTAGCGAATTCTGGGAGCTGTAGTTTATTGTGGCGCTAGGGCTCTCTGGCAGAGAAGGCTGAGTGTCTCAACAAACTACAACTCCCAGAATTCCTTAGCTTTGAGCCAGAGTAGTAAAAGCGGTCTCAAACTGGGTTATTTCGGCCGTGTGGATGCAGCCTTAGTCTGGAAAATCAGTATGCAAAGGGATCTTGTTACATTGAAGAAAAATGGTGGACCTTAAATGTCCTACATTTTGAGCTGAGTTTTGTCCTGCAGTTGCCCTACAGTTTGGTCTTGAATTTGTCCTACATTTTGTCCCTGGTAAAAGTGGACAATTATGGCAGCCCTAAAGTATTGTATAATAATAATAATAATAATAATAATACAAAATCCATTTGCATACTATATAATAATACTAATACTGTAATGATACAAAATGCCTTTGCATGGCAAGTGTGGGCAGAATGAGGCCACTGAGAAATAAGCAATGGGGACTAGCATGCTCTGGGAAATCCTAATGTTTGCAGAAGTATAAAGAACCTGCAGAGGAGAAGGAAATAAGAGACTAAAACCAATAATCAGAAACACACAAAAAGGCCCAGTGAGGATGCTCCATGACCACAAGAGCCTGAAGGTCTATTGGGGGCAGAGAGAGAAAGTACCAGGGGAGAGGAATAGATAGTGTGGAGTAGTGGTTTGACTTAGTTTTTTATGGTTTTTTTCAGGTTATGTGGCCATGTTCTGGAAGAGTTTATTCCTGATGTTTCGCCAGCATCTGTGGCTGGCATCTTCAGAGAAGTGGTTTGACTGTTGGACAGTGAGACTCTGAAGACCAAGGTTTGATTCCCTGGTCCGCCATGAAACCCATTGAGTGATTTTGGGCAAGTCACACACTCTCAGCCTCTGAGGAAGGCAATGGCAAACCTCCTCAAATCTTGCCAAGGAAACACCATGATAGGTTTGCCTTTTGCTGCTGCTGCTGTTGTTGTTGTTGTTGTGTGCCTTCAAGTCATTTCTGACTTATGTGACCCATGGGGTTTTCCTGGCATGTTTCTTCAGAGGGGCTTTGTCATTGCCATCCTCTGAGGCTGAGAGAGTGTGACTTGCCCAAGGCCACCCAGTGAGTTTCATGGCCACGGGATTCGGCTTGTTCCCCAGAGTTCTAATCCAACACTCAAGCCACTGCGCCACTTGCTCTCATATTTGTCTTGTATCGCCATAAGCCAGAAACTACTAGAAAGCAGCATTTTTTGTGGGGGTTTTTTTGGGCTATAAGGCCATGTTCCAGAAGAGTTTATTCCTGACCTTTTGCCAGTAGCTGAAGCTGGCATCTTCAGGAAATGCTGGCACGGAAGACAGAAAATGCTGACATGAAAACAAAACAGGTGGGAGCGAGATAGTTGCTGGCATGGTCCAGAATTTCAGTGTTTTCAAACAGCATTTTATGCCCACGGTACACTGCATACCATGCAGCTGCGGACAAGTCTACATAGGGACCACCAAACGCAGTGTTCAAACACGAATCAAGGAACACGAGAGACACTGCACACTGGGCCAGCCAGAAAAATCAGCAGTAGCAGAACATGCCACAAACCATCCTGGGCATGTTGTTTGAAAACACTGAAATTCTGGATCATGGCAACAACTACCAGGTCAGAATGCACAGGGAAACCATGGAAATCCACAAACACCTGGACAATTTCAACATGAAAGAAGAAACTCTTAAAGTAAACAAAATTTGGCCAGCAGTCCTGAAAAACACCAAAATCAAGACAATGCAAATGCAAACCACCCATTATGAAGGGGATTCCCAGCAGACAATAGATCATTAAGTTGATGGACACTTCCTCTCAACCAACAGTATATATACTCCACTCTCTTCCATGCCAGCATTCTCTGAAGATGCCAGCCACAGCTGCTGGCAAAACATCAGGAATAAACTCTTCTAGAACATGGCCTCATAGGCTGAAAAACCCACAAAAAACTATGGATGCCGACCGTGAAAGCCTTCGACTTTATACTTGAAGGCACACAACAACAAGCGACTGGTGGAATAAAGTATCCAGGAGGAGGGTTTGACTGGCAGCCTGAACATGAGTGTTCCACACTGCAATGTGTTGACCTTAATGCACCTTTCAAGAAAAAGAGGTTCTCAAATACACAGCTGCATGTGTTTACACACACTTTTCTCCACCTGCAGTGTTTCCAGTGCCCCCAAGCTGCTGTTTTGGATCTGTCCAGTAGGGGTCGCTTCAGGTAAAGACAAAGAAGATCACCTTCCCTCCATATTTGAAACAAGGGAGCAGAGCCCTTTTGCCCTTTGAGCTAGAAGTCCTTACCCTTGTTCCTCAAGTTGATTGCGATTCCTACAAGGGAGGTGGGAAGCCTTCTGTACAAGCTCAGAGGCACTGTTTCATTGATTTTGAAAACCACTTTGAGGGAATAATACATGATAGACAAGTGACACATCTAGCAACGTAGCACAGCAAGGTGAACAAATATTTTGAATTCATGGAAACAGAATGCAAGAATATGATATTGGGTGTCTTGTGTAATGCATTTTATCCAGTTTGGGATCTTTTCTGTAGATAAATACAGTAGGTAACTGCTGGGGTTTGGTTCCAGGACCCCTGTGGATACTAAAATCCATGGATAGCATTAGCAATAGCAAGTACATTTCTATACCGCTTATCAGTGCACTTAAGCACTCCCTAAATGCTTTACAATGTGTAAGCTAATGGGTGCCCAGGGTCCATTATATACAATGAAATAGTGGTTTGAGTGTTGGACTGTGACTCTGGAGATCAGGGTTCGAGTCCCAGCTCGGCCATGAAACCCACTGGGTGACTGTGGACAGGTCACACTCTCTCAGCCTCAGAGGGTGGCAATGGCAAACCCCCTCTGCACAAATCTTGCCAAGAAAACTCCACAATAGGTTCGCCTTAGAGCACACAACATACAAGAACCAAACATAATAAAATGGCAAAATCAAGGGTTTCTTTTTTGCTCTTGAAAATATCTTTATTCATATTTGATAATTAAAAACAATAAGTATTAAATAATTATTATCCTTTAATTCTTTAAGAACTATTCTTTAAGAATAATAATAATTAGTAGTCTTTCTGGAATTGATATATTTTGGGAATATTTTCAAGCCGTGGATAGTGGAATCCCTGGATGAAGAATCCCTGGATGTGGAGGGCCGACTGTAAATCAATATGCACACATGAATTGTTTTCCCCATATATATTTGAACCTCACTTCTTACCCCCTTGAAAGAGCACTGCTGGGTTAGCTTGGGGTTAGATGTTGTCATTGCATAAGTGCACAAGACAAGTCCGCTCGGGGGGGGGGGGGATGATGAAATGAAATTCCCCTTCAGGTCTTATTAGGAAGAAAGGCAGGCCAGCGTTGTCATGGTGCAAGCAGCTGTGCTGCGTTGCTAGGAGATGTGTGTCCCATCATGACAACAAAGCCGAATCCCAGAGAAGGGGTTAATCAAAGGGCCTGGCCTCAGGGACCTGGAGAAGGATATTGCAGTGGGACATATAATCTGGTATGCAATCCCCCCCACTGTAGTCTATTCCAGTCTCTATGCAACTCTGTAGTGACCACCAAAGCAATGGCAACAGTTGCCGTAGCAACAAGGATGCTGTCTAAGATGCTCAGCCATTGCAGAGCCAGAATCGTCCTGAACAAAGGAGGGATGGATGGAAAGGTTTGTTGTTGCTGTGTGCCTTCAAGTCATTTCCAATTTACAGCGAGCCTCGGGTGATCCTATCACAGGGTTTTTCTTAGCACGTTTCCTCCAACAGGGTTTGCCATTGCCTTCCCCTGAGGCTGAGAGAGTGTGACTTGCCCAAGATCACCCAGCAAGTTTATATGTCAGAGCTGGGAATCGAATCCTGGTCTCCAGAGTCATAGTCCAGTGCTCAAAGCTGTACAGCCCACTGGCTTATGAATGGAAAGATGCTAGTTTTTTATTTGTTTGGCAGATGCAGCTGTTTCTATTCCTTCAGGATAGCTGAAAGCAGAACTGTGTGATACCTTGATGCCCCCTGCTTTTGATATCAGTGCTTCTCAAACTATCTGGTGTTGTGGACTGGCATGTTTGTCCCAATGTGCTAGGGAGCACTACTCTTTGTTGTTGTGCACTACTTTACCTGTGTCATCTTATCGTATTTACAGAGTTTCTTGGAAACTCATCACACACTAGTTTTGGTGGTGTTGTATGCCTTCGAGGCGTTTCCGACTTATGGCAACCCTATCATGGGTTTCCTTGGAAAGATTTGTGCAGAGGAGGTTTGCCATTGCCTTCCCCGGAGGCTGAGAGCATGTGACTTGACCAGGTTCACCCAGTGGCTTTCATGGCTGAGCAAGGAATTGAACCCTGGTCTCCATAGTCCTAATGCAGCACTTAAACCACTATGCCACAGTGGCTGTCACATGGTATGTGTTTCACACACTGGTAGCCAGTGGTTTATAGACTGTCACTGGTCCCACTACATTGAATACACTGCACTAGAGCATTAAAGAAAAGAGAAAAAAGTCTGTGTAAGAATAAAATTAAATAAAATAAAAACATTACATCTCCTTCAGATCCTTGATTTTGAGGGCTGATGTGTGTTTTGAGTGTTCTTGGGAAAAGTGCTTCTGACCATATTCAGAATATATTATCTCAAATGAGACTTTCCCATACACACATACTTTGGAACTGATGTGCAGAGTCCCAGCTTGTGCCCCCTAGGTAGGCAGATCTCTTCTTTTTACAAAGTGAATACTGAAAAACATTTAGTTCATTTTTCTTGTGTCAGCTTAAACACTAACAAGTTTTATTTAGCATAAGATTTCACGCACAGCCTTCCACTTCATCAGACCCATTTTTTAAGGGCCGCTAGATTAGTTGTTGATTTTCCAGGAACGGACTAACATGGCCCTTTAAAACCGAATTTTCTTGTGAATGAATGATCACAGCTCATTCCACCACATCTATGATTCAAGACAGGGATGGGGAATATGCAGGCCTCCAGATGCTAAATATATGTGTGCATGAGTCCTTGCTTTCTTCGGCAAGGAATGCTCAGAGAGGGTTTTGCCAGTCATTTAGCTTACAGCACCTGGTATTCATTGGTAGTCTTCCATCCAAGTACTAACCAGAGCTGACCGTGCTTAGCTTCCAAGATCAGAAGGGAAGTGGTATCTTTAGGGTATTTAGATGTATATATCTGAAGTAAAAATAATAATAAAATGAATATCTATAACCATTTGCATGATCAGCAGGCTTTTTTTTTGCTCCTGGCACCCTATCACCTTCCACTCCCTGGGGGTCCCTGCCTTGGTGACTAGTCCTAGCTATGCCACCTTTTCTTCATTACTGAACAGCTATGGAAGGACCAGACTACCATTAGGCAGAGACTGAGGGGGGTCACCTCAGGTGGCAGATGCTGGAAGGTAGCAAGTAAGGGATTAGAAGGAGAACTTGTGTACCACACAGTCAACCTTGTGCTCCCTAAACTAGTTTAATGCCTTATATGTAGTACAGGACAGTATTCCACCACCAGTCTTGAAGAAAGTTTCAACTACCATACAATTAGCTTTTGTATACGGAAAGGGATGTCCAAGGAAAATGAAAAAGAGAGATTGACTTTAACTAATTAGCCAAACTACTTTTTTCAGACTGGAAAGAATGAAGCCAATGCCACAGTAGTTACCCAGAGCTCTCTCCTCTGTGTGTTGGTTACACATATCCCCTCTATCCACAAGAACTGTTACAACAGGTAGAAAAACAAAAATCTTTAATTTCCAGATGTTTCACAGAAGGATCACATACTCCCTCTTGTACCTCTTTTCATCATATTAAAGACGCTAGAGAGAGAGAAAATAATAATTTTATAGAAAAAAAAAGTTTTGGCTCTATAGCAGGGTTGAAAAACAACCACTGTCTAGAAGCAAGAGATCCCAGTTCTGACAATTGGTGGTGGAGAGGAAAGGGGCAAACTCAAGATGGAACAAACTTGAAGAAAATTCATCTAGTGATTGCCCCTACTTTGAAACGACTTACAGAAACACACATACAAATGAGGTAAGATATCCATCTCACCTTGCCTCATGGTATAGCTTATTTCTTATGGGGCTCTCCAGATGCAGTACTACCATGAAACAAGATGAGATGACTGCCACAGGCAGTGCATTTGGGGCCCAATCATGAGTGGCCCAGAGGAATATAGACAGAGCTGATCCATGGGGCAGAATCCACTGGAGAATCTCTCACACAAGTCTCACTAATATCAAATTGAATGGTGCAAGTATTGTTCTTGTGCAGTTTCCATTATTTTCACTCAAGCTTGTGTAGCTGAACTTCCTGATGGTTCATGCCTCAGGTTAACTAGCAACAGCGGCGCCTCCAGCACCAAAATCGTTTGGCTCAGCCCTATGATTCACACACATGCATAATTCTAATTCTTAACATGCTGACTGATGGACTGGATGGATGCTATTATATTTGGGGTTTTGAAGACAAACAGGGTATATATTATTGAGTCTGGAAAATCAGTGTGTAAATATTATTGCCTTCAAAACGTACCAGCAAGATTTGTGTTTCAATGGGCCTGAACAGACAGGCCAAAATAAAGCTGCTTCGGTCATTTTGGAGGTACTGTATGCTGTTTAAATGATGCATGAGTACTAAGAGGCCGGGTGCCACGCCAAAGCCACACTCCAGTCCTAAGGACTAGAGCACAGCTTTGGCACAGCTTCTGGCCTCTTAAGCTGTCTGTGTCATTTAAACAGCATAGCTCCAAAGTGACTCAAAGCAGATTTATTTTGGCCTGTCTGTTCAGGCCCAATTTCTGTAAAGTGCCCTTTAAAAGAACAGTGAGGAATCTTTGCTCTTCTACATGTTTTGGACTATGATTCCCACATCCTTTATTGTTGTCCATACTGGGTGGAAATGCTGGGAATTTTAGGCCAAAATGTTTGGGAAGCCGTAGGTTCTTTATCCCTTCTTCAAAACAGCCCTAAAAACCAAAAAGCTCAAAAGCTGGAATCCAAAACTGAGCTTTGTTTTTTCTCTCCAAGGAATAACTCTACCTCATCCCTTGTGGAGTGATGTAAAAAGAAAATAAATCTATTGGTAACAAAGAAAGAACAACACAAATGATGGTGCTGGCAGCCACAGAGTTCAGAGCACCAAATATACAAAAGAAATAAGCTGTGGCAGGAGGTTCCTTGGCATCAGTGAAAGCTCTCTGAACTTGACCGAAAAAAGAAGCGCGTAGTAGGTGGACAGCTCTGCCCTGAGCAGGTGGAAAAAGAGTTTCTTGGGGAGAGCGAGGTAACAGGACACAACATGGGAGAGCTTGAACAAGAAGTCATATTGGCTGTCTGGCTGCGGTGACGGTTTCTGTGTCCTGTGTCTGCCCGTGGAGAATGGTACCGGTATGAGGGACTTGCAGGGCCGCAGGAGGCAGAACCCCTCTGTTCCTGGGGTTCCAAGGGCTCTGTGCAATTGGAGATGACAGAAGGTGGGGAGCTGGTGAAGGCAGAAAAGTCTATACTTGAGGAGGCCAGGAGGCCACAGGTTGGCATGGAAGCAGAGGTCTGAGAAAAAGGCAGTCTGCCGACAGGAGGTGTGGAAGGAGAGTTTTGACTGCAATTGTGGGGACAGGTTGAGGCAGGGAGGTAGGAAGACTGAGCAGCCAGCTGACTCTGAAGGAGGCTCATCAGATGGTGCAGCTCCCGGCTGAGTTGGGAAACCTCCCGGTTCAGATTGCTGATCTGGAGGAGTAAGAAAATCAGAGAATCAGAAAAAGAAGTAATTCCTAGAATTTATACAGTGGTAGAATTTAAAAATATAGCCGTGTTAGTCTGTAGAATCAGTATGCAGAGATAGTTTTTTGTGGGTTTTTCGGACTATGTGGCCATGTTCTAGAAGAGTTTATTCCTGACGTTTCGGCGGTGGTACGATCTTCTGTAGACTAAAGTCTGCTTTCTCGATGCATCTGAGGAAGCAGAGTTTAGTCTACGAAAGCTCATGCTGCCAACTTCTTTCAAAGCTGATACAACATCTCTCTACATACTAGAATTTATACAGCATTTTAGAGTGTTACACATAAGTCAACACCACACTCCTGTATGGTAGGAATAGTGCTTTGAAATGTTGATCCTTTTTAGACTACATCCCCCAGAATTCCTTCAGTCATGTTATCACACCACACCCACCCTTTCAGGGTTCTGTTTTGGTTGGAATTAGTATTTTGATGAGGGTTAAGGCCTTGGTCAGAATCACCTGCTGAGTCATAGGAGTATGGATTAAGGAAAGAATGCTTCTTGTTCACCCTGTGGTCTCTGAAATACTGCTTATAGTAGCCCGCAATCCATTATGACACATTCATCCTGACAGCCACCAATTTGAAAAGAAGCAGTACAGTCAACTCCAGTGTCAGGTATGGAGTAACTCTGTGGCCATATCAAGACTCTTTCTCTCAAATTCAATTTACCCATAATCCATTTTCTGAAATGGCAATATCAGCAACAGACTTTACAGATTTAGAATCATAGAATCATGAAGCTTCTTGTGAAAGCTCCTTCATTTATAATGGCAGGAAGATTACACCCTGCACTCAGTCCCACGATTCGTTCCCGCCAAACAGCTGAAAATGTTACTTTCTGGATTACAATTCTCAGGATCCCTCCAACATTGCTGGTAGTATCTTTACCAAATTGCTATTGCATTTCTGTTTTGGCAATTAACATTGGGTTTGGCTACTGGACTAAGAATGTGTTTGATGCCCAATGGGCCATTTGGAAAATAGGCTGGCAGATGAAGTAAAAAAGGAGTGCAGAATGGCCATGCTGCAGGGTATGGTGGTGGTGGTGGTTCTGGTTGTAGTCCAAAAATTATTTTCCAAGATCTATAGTATTGGTACTGTGGGATCCAAATTTTAAAAAATTAAAAATTGAATTTAAAAAATAGGGTCTAGACTTCTGTTTTTGCTATGTTCATTTCAGCTTCAGAGTCACTAAAGGAAGAGGATGAGCCACTAGAGGCACTGGGTGGGCAGGGAAACTATGGTGGAGGAAAGTGCCTAACTTGGGTTCTTACTAAGAATGAGGAACACAGGGGTGGTAGTTGGTAGAAGGAGAAGGTTGGCTTTGTTGCTATGAAATTGTCACCAACCCATGCTAAATTTAACCTTGACACCCTGGTCAGAAACGCCAACACCGGGGATGCATGCAAAAATCTTCTCCCTCATTCCTCCCCCTTCCAGAGGCATGAAACACACACACAGGGAGACACAGAAAAAGGAACTAGGGCTGGAAGCAAGTGGTCATATTTGACTATGAATATGATTTTGATTCTTGAGCATCCAACTTGCCTATATGTTTAGGAGTGGGTGGGAAGAAGAATCTCAAATAGATGAAAGTAAGAACAAGCGACAAAGCCCAGAATGCTGGTTTCATGTCTTGTGATTATATAGCCCTTTCCCCTACTGTCTGATCTGCGAAGATTTTTCTGTTGTTACTCATTGCGGTAAGGGAAATGGACTGCTTAGGGGCACTTTTTCCTGCTCCTATGCACACAGCAATTTATAGCGTTTGATACCACTTTCACCTTTCATAGCTATTTTTTATGAAGTGCTGGATTGTAAGGTGCCTTCTTCTGAACTATGTAGGGGGAAAAACAGGCACTTCACAAAACGTTCAAAGGATGGTTTTATTATTAGTTGTTTTTTTTAAAAAAATGAAAGAAAAGAAAACAAAGCCTGGTATGTATTTATTCCCTTCCTTTTATGATTTTATGTAGCCCTGAAGAAGGTCTTTAGAGTTTACAGACCAAATATGTCAGGGCTTTTTTTAAAAGCTAATAAAACAACTAAAACAACCTCCAGTTGCTTCTTTGAAATATTACTGGCTGCACCTAAACTACATCATACTTTTCTGACAAAGAATTCTGAGTCCTCCAAACCAAACTACAAATCCAAGGTTCTATAGGGTGAAGCCATGGAAATTTAAGTGGTATCACTGTGGTTAATTATGTAGTGCGGATACATGCAAGGACATATATTGCATTTTAACTTAACTTTGCACAATAAGATACTTAAACATGACGCCTACATTTGCCAGGTCTCGTTTTTCTGGTATAGATAAACCAGATGCAAGAAGGACTCAGCTGTAGTGAGACCTTCCACAAATTAAGACCTTCTGCTCCTACCTCTTGATTGAGCCTCCTGAGTTCTCCTTTACCTCATCAGCTTCTGATTTAACACAGGGATGGCTTCTTCGATCCCTGTGAGAAAAATCCAGGGAAGGGGAAGGAAAGATGAGAAGTTGAAAAAAAGAGAGCCATAGATTGTTTCACTAATCCCCTGACAGTGGGTTCATGTGGAAAGGGACTACTGGGCTATATTTGGTGACACAGATAGAGCTAAGAATTGCTCTAAAACCCATTTTTCACTTCACCGGTTATACCAGGTCAAATGCAGATGAGGGTCGAAACACTGGATTGCCTCCATAGAAATAAAACACAAAAACCTATGTACGTGGAGATGAAAATGTCGAGAGAACCTAACCTTAATTCTATATACCCGTTTCCCTATAGTGGGCATAACAAATCATAACAAGGGATGGAGAAGCCTCAGACCGGGGAGCCACCCATAGATATAGGCCCAATTCTGCACCAAGAAAACAATGAATTCTGCACTTCAAGTATACATTATTTAAAGATTGTTTTTACCTTTGTACATTGTATGTTTTATAGCTTTTAGCTAGTTGCTTTTAATTGTTTTTCAATTTTTCAATTAAAAATTATTGTAAAGTTTTAAAATGGTTTTATGTGAGCTGCCTTGGGTCTTTCTGGGAGAAAGGTGGTATAGAAATAAATAAAATAAATAAATAAATAAATAAAATAATAAATATCA
>NC_056527.1:91223607-91264176 GCF_019175285.1 Sceloporus undulatus | reverse complement strand
TCCATCTGCACACATTTTTTCATTCAAATTCCTCCTTAACAATCAAAGGCTTGGGTGGAAAAGTACTGTGTGAAGCTCACAGGGCTGATCCATTCCTACTGTTTCACACTACTGTTTCTTTCTGGTAGGAAATTCAAAGGATGACCTTTTACAGAATCAGGTTCCAGGTGGAAAGAAAACACTAGAGACTTAACTTTTTTGTGTGGACAAAATGATCTACAGAGAAGCATGGTCTTTCAAAGCATGCAGCTTTATCATTGTTCAGGTTTCATCAGCCAAGGCAAAGCACATTTCTGTCTCTACTCTTGACTACATTTGACTGTCAAACTGTTGCTCTTCAACTGAGTTCATTGGGCATTTCATAAATAGCAGCCACTATTTCTCAATACTTATTAAATAAGCATCTTTGAGCACAAAGATGGAGAATGGATGGATGGGAGTTTGCAGAGAATACTGGGTAAGACTAGCAGAATGTAGCTATAATATTTCCACCCCCTCTAAAAAAAAATCCCGCACATATATAAGTGGAGAATTCAGACAATCACTTAATAAACTGAGATATTAGCACACCATTTGCCTACACACACACAGCCACTTTACAGAGTCCTCCCTTGGCTGGAGACCAATCAATCTGGTAAGACATCCGTTAACTGTTGTTTCCTATTTTGTCTCAACCAGTTAACAGTCATGGAACAAACCAAAACAGTTTCAAGACATGGATTAGTATCATGGCTAATTCTGTTAATCATAATGTTTGGCTTCAAACAAATCAGTGAAGAGATGTCCCGTCTTAATTTGATTGCTTCTGATTAGGCTTAATGTCCAATTGAGGTTTTCAGAGCATAGATAGTTAATACCTACATGGCTTATTAAACTCTGTTAGGTGGAAGGACCCCCCTCTCCTTATTTGCCAAGGTTACCTGACACATGAGGCTCTTGTGCTGAGTTCTGGAGAGGCTGGTACATGTTGAAAGTAAAGGTCTGTGTCTCTGATGCTCTGCTATCATCTTCAATTCCATCTACAACTCTATAGAGGGTGGGAGATAAATCAGCTTTAGAAAGGAATCAAAGGGTAGGAGGACAAGGCTGAACAATAGCTTTTAGGTTCAAATACCTACTTATGAAAGAACCCTAACCTACCTCAAAGGGCATGGTGGAGGGTACACAAGCTCATTGGAAGAAAGGGAGGGAAAGAAATTTAACAAATAAAAAAGGCGAGGATGTCAGGCAGCTGGAAATGAATGAACTGAACCTCATCATCAACAGCTCTATGAACACAGAGGCACTGCTTTATCCCTGCATTTCAAGTCTACATGCATTAATTTCTCAGTGCTGGTAAGAAAAATGATTTATTGTATCAACTGACAAGCCCTTATCCAGCAGTGCTGTGGTATATTGGAAGTGCAGGCACTCATCATGAAACGTCCCCACCACCATGCTCCTCAAGAAGAGTCTTACAACAATAAACATTTGTGTTGAGCCATTTATAATTCTTAAACTTAATGTGTCTTTTAGGCCCAATAAAAATGTTCTGTTGACACTGCAAGTCCTGCACCATTCTGCCCTTGCTCTTACCTGGGGCTGAGGTCTGGGGGTCCATAATTCATGAGAGAAGGAATGAGGAGTTTGCCAATTGTCCGCGCATTGGTGATCTCGCTGTCAGAGAATCGATCCTCCCGGCGACACCGTGAAGAAGGACTATGGCCTCGGTTGCAGCGAGCTGGAGACCGACAATTTCGCCGCAGGGCTGAGAACTGCCGCAGGTCATCTCCTAGGAGGCTGCTGAAGGAGCCCTTCCTCACGGGACTGTTGAGGTTGGGCAAGAGGAGTTTGCGTCGGGTGATGGTGGCAGGTGAGGGTTGGAAGAGGTCCTCAGTGTCCTCAGTGTATTCCTGGATGGAGGGCAGGGGCTTCTCAGGGGCAGCACCACTTTCAGAATGAGGCTGGCCATAAGGAAAGAAGGATGTCAATAGTTCAGGGGTGAAGGGGAACCTTTTCTTAAACCCTTCATGCTATACATGTGATTTTGTGGCACCATCAATGTTGAGGGTATGTATTAATCATGCAAAGAACCATTACAAACCATTTCATATGTGCACTTGAAACCAGTTTAAGTCTTGTCTGTGACAACATGGTTAGCCTAAATACAAGGTTATTTGCAAGGTTAACCATTATTCTTCCCATTCTACACAAAGACAGTCATGCAAGCAGGGTATTTTCATATAGTCATGGCTGAATATCCTTAGAACTAAGAGAAGCACATGGAATAAACTGTCCATTATAACACTTAGAATATTAGAGTTCAGATGGAGTAGTCAGGGGCCAAGACAAAATCTGTGGGGCCATTCAGACTACCTTTTGTACCGAATTGTAACCCGGATTAAAAGTCGGAACTTCCCATTGGCACTGGTTTAAATACATCAGAATTAGGGTTTTACACACCCGAACCAGGACAAATCCCCCTTAGAGAGTTTTTTCCAAAAGTGGATATTTCCCGTTTCTTTTAGGAAAACCCAGTTTTTTCCCCGCTGCCAGAAAATGTGAACTTGGCCCCGGTGATGATCGGATCAAGTTCAGGGGAGGGATTTAGGTCAGAGGGAGGGCAGAGGGTGGAACATGCCTCCCTCTCGCAGGCAGCTTTCTCTCTCTCTCTCTCTCTCTCTCTCTCTTTTTTTTGTAATTTTATTTTTGACAAATTATGCTAATGCTTGTTCTACAGGTTGTGTATGTGACAGAATATGTGAATGCTTGTGTTCCTTTAAAATTTGGCAAACTGATACAATGTGTGAATGCTTTTGCTACATACGTGTATGTAATGGCATTCTGGGGTGGCAATCTGAGGGAAAGCAAAGAAAGAGGATGCAAAGATGGCATTCTGAGGTTATTATTATTATTATTATTATTATTATTATTATTATTATTATTATGACAGATTATGCGAATGCTTGTTCTACAGGTTGCTACATATTGATAGAATGTGTGAATGCTTGTGCTATATGTGTGTATGTAAGGAGAGGTGGCATTCTGGGGTGGCAATTGAAGGGAAAGCAGATGCAGAGATGGCATTCAGGTGGCCTCCCCTGCAAGCGACATTTTATTATTATTATTATTATTATTATTATTATTATTATTATGACATATTATGCGAATGCTTTGGGCTGAAAGGGAAGGGAAGGGGTTCCAAAGAGGAGGAAATGCTGGGCTGGAAGTGAAGGGGAAGCTAGAGGCTGGCATTCAGAGGGAAGGCTGTGGAAACCCATGATTTTGGGGGAGTCACACTCTCTCAGCCTCAGGGGAAAGGCAATGGCAAATCGCCCCAGAACCAATCTTGCCAAGAAAACCCCAGGATGGGGTGGTTTTAGGGTTGCCCCAATCAAGGTAAAGAGTAGTGGGCACTTGTAACTGGGGTGATTTGGTATGGGGGCAACCGGATCTACCCAGTTCTATCCAGAGCAAATGGGCTAGTGGGAATGGGGCCTGAAATTTCACACAAATTTCCAATAGGTCAAAATTAAAATTGAGGATTTTAGTTTCAAACCTCTGTCAGATTTGACTTTCAAATGTTGACTTTGGATGGCCCATGCTATAGGTCTTTCTAAAAATATTCCTCAAAGTTATGCACTATTGTGTGTCATTAAATAGGAAGGTTATAGTGCAATCCTATATATGCTTGCTCAGGAATGAACTCCACTGAGGTCAATGGGACTCACCCATACTAAGTGGACATACGCTTACAGCTTTAAACACATACTTAATTCTCCCCATACTGAAACCCATTTGACTATAAAGCATTTAATTATCCCACTTAAATAATGCCCCTGAATATTAAATATTTCTAGATAAAAACTGAGACTGGTTTAAATTTAAAGGTCAGGATGGCAAATATCAACCTGCCAAATTTATGGTGTTAGAATTCAAAGACATAGCCTTGTTAATCTGGAAAATCAAGAAGCAAAGGGATCTTGGAGCACCTTTGAGACTAACTGAAAGAAAGAAGCTGGTAGCATGAGGTTTCATAGACTTGAGCTTACTTCCTCAGATGCATGGAGTGGAGTGGAGAGTCTAGGGATTAAACTTATATAAGCACGCTGTGTGTAAGAATGTCGACTGAAATGCAAAACTTTGTGGGTATAGAGATAAAGTGACAAGTTCAATTTTAACTGTGGTTGTTGGGGAACAATGACAGAAAGAAAGATGTTACCTAAAGCCAAAGAGAGTAGATGTACATATGAATGAACATCTCCTCTTTGGACCCCACACTACATTCCAATAATCATACTTACTCTGCCCTAAATCAGTAATATTACAGTAACTGAGAATGATAAGTGTGTGAGTGAAATATTTAGGAGAATATAATTCAAATCAGGATATTATGCTTGGAAATCCCCTCCTCCCACAATCAGTTTGTCCTGTGATCATGAATTCTTTCCCCATCCTTGCCCTCTGCTCCCCCAGAGGAAAATTCAAGCTACCTGGGATAAACGTGGGGACCTGGAGAATCGGAGAAGTCCCTGAAAAGGAAAACAACAACACATAAAGGATAAGTTCTTTCACTTTCCACTACCCAAACACTGTCTTTGGTTGTTAGGCTGACAACTTTGTTAGAAGTTTAAGAGAAGATTGACACACATAGGGTTTTTCTACAGTTCTGACATCATGAAACATTTACTGTCCATTCTGCCAGAATACCATCTGAAAAACCATCATGTCCTGAACTGTGAAACATAAAGGTTTCCTTCCCCCCCTGCCAGCAGAAATTAGATAGATTGCAAATCTCCAGGAACTGCTGTAAAGTAGCAGGATTATTGAAAAGAGGGCTTTAGAAACAGGACCTATGGAATGTATTTCTTGCACTACAAACACAATCTGTTAGGGGAGTGAGTTTCTGGCATACTTTCTTGATGTCTCTCTGCTTACTTCTGCAACACTTTGGCACTCATAATGATATTGTAGCTATCATTTCAGTAGAGGTCAGGTGAAACAATGGACCAACAGGGTTTTCATTAGGTCATATAAACTTGTTGCCCGAGGTTTGGAGCCTGAACAAATCTTGGCCTATTGATCCTTGCTTGATCCCATGGCAGGCCCAAGATATTTTGCTGTCTGATGAACTGGACAAGATAGTGGGAGGCATTATTTAATGTCCAGAAGTTGGGTGGACCAACAGTTGGATTTTGCCTCAGTACTGGTGATGGAAGAACATCTTCCATCATACCTCAGGACAGCAAATAAGTGGAGGTGGGGAGAGCTGGAAATGTTGCCTGAAACACAAAGCTGGGTTTTCACACTTTTTACCTGAGGCTATTGTCTCAGGGTGCCTAATAATAGAGCTGGACCTGCTTGATTCGTTCCTTCCCAGCTTTGACAGACAATAGCTAAGAGATTACATCCAGAAGTTCTATGTCCTCCCTCCATCCCAGTAGCTGTAATACCTCAGAAGCCCCAATGGGGAATGGGGGAGGCAAATTCAGATGATGAAGAAGCACCTGGCTTCAGCTCAGAAGGGGGAAGAAACGAGGGTGTTCTCCTAGATGGTTTGCATCCTTCTTTTTTTTTCCTTTGGAGCCCAGAGCAGCTACATTTTCTTCATCTGAATTTCCTCCAGCATCCCTCCCATCCTCACCAGTAAGCGGTGGCCACTCCTGATGTTTAACCGCTGCTAGAGGCAAGTTTTGGAAGGAGTGCAAAAGGCTAGAGAGTAGCTCATCCAAAAACAAGAAATGCACATAGATACTGCCAGTGCGTCAGATCCATTTCCTGGATTCCTGCTATTTGTTCTGTTAACTAGTGCTGCTCTCACTGATCCACTCGCCTACCTCTGATTTCCTCTTCCACTCTTCTCCTTCTTCAGAAGAAGAAATTTTAGTTTGAGAAAAAACCTGACAATTCCGTTAAACGACATATCTTGCAGAACTACAGTTTCCAGGCTTATCTGGAAAGATTAAGTGCCTTAATAAACAATTTAAATGAAGTTCTCTTAATTAAGTACAATAAAAGTGTGAGGGAATCTTCACACAAGTGCTACATGAGTATCTCAGCCTTGTTTCATGCAGGTTTTAGCTCAGGTCGCAAACTTCAATTATGCCTACTCTAGGCTAGTTTAAGATACCACAAAGGCGTCAGATTCCATCTGATCTTGAAAGCTAAATGAGATCAGCCCAGTTGATACTTGGATGAGAGACTTGGATGGGAGACTGCCAAGAAATAGTGGATGCTATAGGCTATATTTCAGAGGAAAGAACTATCAACACCACCTCTGAATATTCCTTCCCATAGGAAATTCTTGGGGTGACGACAGGCAACTTGAGGGCATATGCACACATGCACACACACACATCTTTGGGTCCACCTACTTATAGCTCTAACCTGTGCCATTACCAGCATGTGACTTTTGATATAATGTCTCAAAAGGAAGATGCCCCTTGATAGAAAAAGCTTCCTAACTTGAGTTAAAACAAACACACATGGGGTAGGGAAGCAGCATTGTGATATTACACTCCACTGCTCCTTTTACTTTGTTCACTGTGTCCATTGTAATGTTATGTAGAGATCCTTAACGCTCCTGAAATAGTTATGTAAAGATCACTGCCAAGTTTTCTCATCCTTGACAAGAAAGAACCCTTTTTTGGTGAGAAATGTATACAAAGATCTTGGTTTTCTGCACATAACTGTTATTATAGAAAAACAAGAGGGGTTTGCACAAATTAATTTTTTCCACAAAGAAGGCATGAAAGGACAAAACTAGTAAAAAAACAAAAACGAAATCCAAACCTCTCATATTGTTGTCCAGAATGGAGGAGTGAAAATTATTTGTTTGTTCTTGCTTAGAAAAACAAAAAAATGCAATGTACATCTTGATCAAAGGAAGGTAGGTTTGTAGTGCCACAATGCCAGCCCCTTCATCCCCTGGTACATTCTTCCTACCTGGGATGAATGTCTGACAGGCCTTTTAAAATGCAGGCACACTCTTATTCTTTGCAGACTGACAGGTTCTGTCCATACATACTCTCACCTTTGCTGGAGCAGGGCCTTTTCCGAAAACTTCTACATTTATTTACAGGATTTTTAATTGTAAAATAATCCATGCACAGACACAATATACAGCCTTCTTATCTGTTCAGGAGAGAACTGGGGAAAGTACCTTTTGGACAACAGTTATCAAAATCTCCAGTCAGTATAGTCAGTGACCATGTTTGTGGGTGGATGCTGGGAATTTTAGTCCAAAAGGTTACTTTTTCAAGTTCTTGGGGGCAGCTGAAATGCACCCCACTATCACAGTAGACAAACCTAGGGACAGACAATTTTCCATGTGCTACAACAAAGTGTCAGGAAGGGAAGGGGAAGAAGAAAGTTCAGGATTGCTTTTGACACTGAGCGGATTGTTGTGATGCCAGGTGGGAGCAGCAAGACATGTTGAGGGAGGCGGTGGGGTGGGGGAAGTAGGATTGGGTTAGGACACAAGACCTTTCACCTCTAGGTCACTGGCTCGAATGTAGCCCTGGCCGGTAGCGCCCAAAGCATGTTACCATCCGACGGCTGTTGGAGAGCTTACGGGTTACTGGCTGTTCACGGTCTTGGTCCTAGTGGACAAAAACCACCATCACAATCAGCAGGAGTTTGGGCAAGCTGTGGCCAAGGGAAAAATTGTAGATGGAGGAAGACATGGGGTGAAGGAGAAATGGGACAGGGAGGAAATGAGTTTGATGATACTCTAGATCCTTTGTCTGGGAAAGGCTAGAAGACTCAGGAGGAACAGCTGGGAGGTTGCCACTACTGCCTCCAGCATCTGCTGCCTGGGGTAGTTTCCCCACTCTGTCCAATATTAGCCAACCCTGTCACCACAAAACATCCCACAACCAGAAATGTGCATTCATGTGCGTGTGTGTGTATCAGAGAGAGAGTGAATGGTATTTTACTAATCTGGACACAGAAGAACCGCTACACAGTGGTGGCCATGTGCAAAAAAATATAGGGTTCCAAAAACTTTAACAGTTGTATAGAAGAAGTTCTGCTCCTGCTGAAATCCCCTCCTCTACACAATGGTTACATGTCTAGGAGCCTTCCCCCCTTTTGTGTGTGACCAGGTGGAGCAAAGAATCTTCTTTGTCATTACTGCCTTCTTTTTCTTTTTTCACTTGTATTTAACTGTATGTTCTTTCACAGTAAGTTGCCTTGAAGGCTTGATGCAAACATTTAAACTAAATAACATTGCCTGATTCATGTGGTTGAGCTACTCTATAGAAACCATTTCCCACATGCTGATCATTTGCTGGGTGGAGCAGTTAAATAACCAAACAGACAAAAGATACTGTGCATTTGGCTTATTTTGTTTGTAGTTTTTAAAGATCCAGGCCTATTAGATCACATTTCATATCCTCTTTTTTCCCCTCCTGTGAACATGCTAGATGTAAACCCAATTATACAATCACTGAATGCTGGCTGGGAATTGGGGCTTGTGGCTTTTTGTCCTGAAATTAGATCACTGGGTGATAAGATCTCTTGCTACTGCCTCACAGGATTCCTATTACTGTGAGGATAAAGTGAGGAGGAAGAGAGCAATGTATGGATTTTACATGGAGGCAAATTGCTGTAATCCCATGCAGAAACGGGATTTAAAAGTCTGATCCCATGTAGAAACGGGATTTAAACTAGAAAAATCCCGTGTTTGTGCAAAGACAAAATAACATGACATTAACCCAAATGGAAAGTTGCCAAAACCCACTCCTTTTTACTTTTGGAAGTTCTTGAAAGTAAAAAGGAGTAGGTTTTGGTGACTTTCCGTTTGGGTTAATGTCACATTATTTCACCTTCACACAAACATTGTCTGAAAATCTACCTGCTTTTGTAGGTTTTTTCCCACTTTTTGTTTGGGTTAACCCCCAACATCATTTTCTTTTGCAGGTTTTTTTCTAGTTTAAATTCAGTATCTGCATGGGATCCATCCTGTGTGATAAACTCCTATGCCACCTTGAGCTCATTGGAAGAAAGGTGGGATATAAGAGTTAACTAATAAATAATTGGGAAAATCCATCAGGCTTGTGCACTTCTTTTCCTGTTGGATACTTGGTGTAATTCCCATTGTTCCAGTGGGTGGCTATCTATGGGGCTATATTAATTCACCCTGGGAGGGCTTGGAGGGCTGTACCTCCTCACTGCATCCTCCCACAAACAAATAAATACATTCCCTCAAAATGCCTGCAAATCCCTTCAAGGGGTGGGAGGCCAGAGTAGGCCTTTTTCGCAAAAGTAAGTAGTGAGAAGCCGCTTCCTGTGTACTTACTGTTTTTAACAAAGGCTTCGCTTGGGCATAAACATTGCATAGCGGATAATCTAGACTATTAGTAGTCATGATAACTATTAACTATATACAAAATTGGAAAATGTTACTTTTTTGGACTACAATTCCCAAAATACTTCAGCTAACATGAACACCAGCTAAGTTGACTGCAGAATTTGGGAAGTTGTGGTCCAAAAAAGTAACACTCCCTCATTCTGGCTGTACACAATTAGTTGGGACATTGCAGCTCAGCAAAGCTTGTCAGATCTCGGTATATAATAGTTAAAATATGATTTACAGGAGATGCTGCAATGTGAAGTCTGAAATGGCTTCAGACTGATTCCAGGGACCTGCACTTTAGGCTCTGTATATATTTACATATATTTGCCTTCATCACTTTGCAGAATGGATTAGTCTTCTCTTAACTGTAGAACAAAGAGCTGTTTGGGCTTCTGATGCCTCATCCCCAGATCATAAGAAAATCCTGCTCTCCCCATGCATCACTTCTGAAATACCAAATTATGTGCATATTTTCAAGCCTCTCCTTGTAACTTTAATGGGCTGAAATGTGACTTTAAAAAAGAAAGCTTGCATACTGAATTCTAATGTTTAAGATGCTTATAGGGAATTATGGAATATGTACAGCCAGTGGCATCCCTAGAGTTGGTGTCACCCAGTGCAGACACCTGGCGCTGCTGGGGTGGATGGGTGGGTGCTGCCAGCTGCTCAAATGCCTACCCAGGGCTGTGAGGTGTGTGTGTGTGTGTGTGTGTGTGTGTGTGTGTGTGTGTGTGTGTGTAATAGCTGGGTAAAGCCAACCAAGGTACCGGGGAAGATGACAAAGGTGTGCCACTTCATCCCCAGTGCCTTAGTCATCTCAGGCAAGCCAAGGCATCAGGAAAAGGTGAGGGGGTGTATGCACTCCAGGGCAGCAGGTAAGGAGGGAGGAGCATGCGCTTGTCCCCCTTTCTCTGCCACCTTGGGTCCCTCGAGCGCTGCAACAGCAGAGAAATAGTGGGCCTTGCACCACCAACCCACTACAGGAGGAAGGACCAACTGGGTGTCACCCCTCCTCTGAAATGTCACCCAATGCTGTCCGCACTCCCTGCATCTCCCTTATGTTGCCAATGTGTACAGCCCTGCTAAAGATAATTCATCCCACAAATTAGAGCTACAAAACCAATGACCCACAGAGCCAAAGTCAGCTGACTGGCCAAAATTTTCAGTGACTGACTGAAGCACAGTCCAAGCATCCATCCCCTCCCCATCTTGAGTGGCAACAGTGCTTTGCGACATCTTTCCAACATTAATTCCCGCCTAATGTACCTCATGTGTTATAAGGCCACCTGAGGCAAGTTGCTTTACCATACTGATTGGCCAGCCATCCTGGGCCAACATTTAGAAACATTACTATTAGATTTCAGCTCCCAGAATCCTCTAGCCAGCATGGCCATTCTGGGAACTGTTTTCCAAATATGTAAGGTTTCCAACCTATGAACCCAATCATGACAGTGGCCCACAAAAAAGGGCTCGATTAACTGGTGTTTTCATCTTTTTCTGGTTCTGGAGTAACCTGCCTAATTAGTCATTTTTCTGCCTGAACCTTTGTAAATAGAAGATTTTCTGAGCAATTCACCCCCAATTTTTCTAGCTTTCTTGTTATCTCTGAAAAAAGCTCACTTAACAAAAATATGTTTAGGTAGAGGGAAAGTTGGTATGTAATGTACATCCTTTTTTGGGGTGCTTTAAAAACCTGGAAGATGTGTTTCATTAGCAATGACACTGGGAGAAGAAGGAATGAACAGGCAAACATGAGGAGAAGAGAGGTCTCTGTTGTACTTCCTCAAGACAGTTGTCTGTCTCCATCTGCAGGCTGCATTTACCTTCCTTGCAAGTGAGGAATGGGTTGCAGGGAGAGGAGCAGGCAGCACTCTCTTTCTCAGCTCAGGGAGGGTTATAAGAAGCAGTGATGAAAGGATGCTGATGTAGCCACACAGTACAGGGAAAATTAATTTTGATGGCTTGGGACTGGTGGTTGTAAGCTTAGCAGAGGATGTGAAAGATTGCTGGAGAAATCAAGGGGCCTGCCTTGGGTAGAACTAGCCTTGTGGGAACAAATGACTAGACATATAGGAAAGCAAAGGGGAAGGGGTAGGCAGACATCTGTATCACCAGCAGCATGCTTCATCCACCTACCTCAATCTCACTGCCTTCGCGTAGGTTGAAGGTGAGGTCCTGATGAATATCCGCCATGAACTTGGCTGAATATTCAGGGTATAGTTCCAGCACCTCGAAGAGCCCACGCAGACTGATGTATTGGAGGTCACAATAAGTGAGGGCCTTGACATCCGCGTTGGTCTTGATGACTTGTTCTTTGCTGGGCAAGTCAGCACCAATGAGATCCCCTTTGCCTATAATTCAAAGAAATAGCCATGTTAGTCTGAAAAATCCGAATGCAAAGGGATCTTGCAGCACCTTTGAGATCGATGTTGCTAGCATGAGCTTTCATAGACTTGAGCCTATTTCCTCAGATGCATTTGGTGAAGTGGAAAGCCCAGGGACAGATCCATATAGCAGTTTGTGTGGGGGGTAGAAAAGTTGTTCATCCAAAGGGTTGAGCTAATCCAGGTTGGCATATTAGGAGCATGTGATAGAACTGGATGGGATGACTGCCAAAAGTGGATGGAGCCACAGCTGGTATGTTAAGACTAAAACTCACATAGTTCCATGCAGATCATCTACTACTACTAAGGTGGGTATGGAAAACTGTGGAAGGGCAGGGGATTGCATTAGACTTTACCCCAGAAGTCCTTGGAGGACAACATCTCCCACTACATCTGCACTTGCAAAAACACCCCAAAAATGGTTTTGCACTGAATGCCCCCAAAATACTCTAGGGAACACGGGGAACATTTTTACCATGTTTTATGGGCTTCTGGGCCCTTTTAGGCCCAGGAGAGGACTTTTTAACAACAGAAAGTTGTTTCTGTTTCAAAAAAGACTTCTTCTGGGCACAGAGCAAGGAAGGAGAACAAGGAACAAAGCAGACAACATTGCTAGTTTATTTATTTAACTTACTTAGTTTATGCCCCCACCTTTCTCCCCCAAGGGACCCAGTTTAAAGAATCTTTCTCAAAAAGGGTGACCAGATGCCCTAACCACAAAGGAAGAAAAGGCACTACAAAATCTAGGGGATCAAAGAAAAGTGTAGGACATTAAAAACAAAAGCTGAAAACAAATCTAAATGTAAATTCGCGATTCTTAGTCATTCTCAAAATGGAGGGCATTCTGAAATTCCTCCTGGACAGAAGGTTGAAATGTAGGACATGCCCTGGAAAAGGAGGACATCTAGTCACCCTGTTCTCAACCTGATGCCTTATCCAGGAGCCATTATTGCTCCACTCTTGCCCATTCTCAAGTGGGAAAGACAAGGGAGCAGTGAAGGAGACTGAGCCAATGTTTTTTGATACCATAATCCTCAGCATTTCACAGATGAAAACAGGAAGAAACGTGCAGCGTCAGGGGGTGGTCAAGATGAAAAAAGTTATGAATGAGGAAGTACATACCAGGTAGGAGTGGCTGCAGTAGTTTGTTTTTGCTTGAGTCTACAGGGAAGGGCAAGATTGAGCCCCCTCCTGTGTGTTAATTGAGTACAGTAAAGTACTTTTGCACTTTGAACTAATCTTGCAGCAATTAAAATGAGCCAGGAAAAAGCAAAAGAAACTTGGATATTTTAAAAGCAACTGAAAAAGTGGGACCACAGAGGATTAATTGGGACTGCACTGCCAAATCAGGATAGTTGAAGGGTATTCAGGGTGAGTAAATGTCATAACCGCAAAGGAGGATTAGGCACCACAAAATGAAGGACCTTCAAAAAATGTAGGACATTCTGAAACAAAAGCTAAAAACAGCAAAATAAACAGAAATTCAGGCTTCATAGTCATGCCAAAAATGGAGGGGATGTTTTGGAATTCCTCCTGGACAGAAGGTTGAAATGTAGGACATATTTTGGAGAAGGAGAACGTCTAGTTAGCCTGCAGGGTATGTGATCCTCCAGCTGTTGGCTTAGACATTAGCTACTTTCATGCCCCCTTTGCCTCCTCTGTGGGGATTTTGGAAAGGGGCTGAACTGAAGCTCTCATGAACTGAGGATGGGATCAGCTGAGCATCCAGTCTAAGTTTCAGATCATGCCTCAGAGCTTTCTTTAGGTAACCAAGAGAACAGAGGCATGTAACATGAACTCTGCAATTGGCTGGTAATATAATAACAGGAAAAAGGGGAAATTTCTTTCTGCTTTGAATATCATCAGACCAGAAAATTCCACTTGCTGTACATTAGTTTGCATCTCCTGATGTCAGAGACACAGGCCAAAAGGCCCATTTCTCTCCTCCTATTCTGGCGTTGTTCTGTTTGGACGATGCATGGCCCAAAGCCCAGTTCTGGTGTGGACAATCTGGAAGACATCCTACATATCCTGAATCAGAACTGGGGCATAACATTTTAACATGGATTAAAATAACTTCCCTGTTGATCTGGATCTTCCAGGGAAGATCTGGAGCCCTCTGTTTGAGCACTGCAGTGGCTGTCTACATAGGTGCTACCCAATGCATTCACCATCACTGTGGATTGACCATTCTGAGGTCAGAACAAGGTGCTCAGTGACAGTCCTCTCAGAAGCAAGCGGCCTGTGGCGGCAGTGGGCATGCTGGGTGGCAAACAGGATACCCCTGCAGACAGCCGTTGCAATGTGGAAATGGGGGACACGGTAATGGGGGCAAGTCGGGGCAGCTGTGTGACCAGAATACTCTGGACTTCCCCTGGAATATCTTTGCCAGCGCAGGTCAGGATTACTTTATATTATTTGCAATATACATATATTGCGTACGGCATATATTGTGCTATATATGTAGCAGAATTTGAGAAAGTTCCTTCAGGTTTTTTAGGACTAGAGCTCCCAGAATCCCCCAAGCAGCAAGGGTTTCTACCCGAAGTAGATGTAGTTACTGCTGGCTTCACATTCCAGCAGCTGGAATAGTTACTTTTAAAGACCATTTTTTTCAGAGGATTCTGTGGCCTATAGTCAAAAAGGGAACTTTCCCAGGATTGCTATATGAATGAACCCACAGGCCAAGTATGGAAACCATTACCACCCAGTCCCTAAAGAAATACATATTTCATTGTGACATTGTGGGGCTTTGTCTTGGAACACTTACCCAAAATGGCCAGCACTATGTTGTCCTTGAGAACTTCGAGGGAGCCTGAGCAGACAAAGTAATGCGCTTGCAAGGCGTCCCCCTGCCGGAGCAAGTATTCTCCAGGGGCACAGAAAGAGGTCTTGATGTGCAAGGATAAGGCGCGCAGGCAGCCCCGGCTGGCGCTCTCAAACAGTGGCAACTGCAAAATATCCTTGTTTAGGTGCATGGCGATGTCAGCTCGTAGTTCGTCTGGAAAGTCACGCAGGAGCTACAAAGAAATGGAGGGAGAAAGGCATTTTGTGTGGGGATTGGGTGCAGTTTGAATCCACCACTAGTTTTCAACCTACAATTGAGCCACTGTTTCATGCTTTGTACCACTGGGCTCATCAGCTACCCAGGATCACATCCATAGCCCACCTGCTCTATTTTTACTTCCCTCCATGTAAAATGGTTCCAGAACCTAAGAACTGAACATTAAGGAACAAGCTTCTGAGAAATGTGGTTCAGAGCATTTTGGTGGATCAGAGGATATGGAGTGCCTGCAATGATCTGGTGCTGTAAACAGGGCATGGGAAAATTAACTCTCTTTGGACTACAAGATCCAGAATTCCCCCAACCCCTGTTTCAAAATGTCATGATTCAAAGAGCAAAATTTTCCTGGTGACCCAGAACAGTACGTCCAAGCACCTAAGAGATGCAAACTAGTTTGGGGGTGCAGGACCAACTAAGTGGCAGTCAGAGTTTTGTTGCTTGCCATCAAATTGGCTTCAACTCTATCATCGATAGTGACCCTATTGATGAGAGACCTCCAAGACATTCTATCATCAGCAGCTGTGATTGATTTCTGGACCCTCTGAGCTGTGGCTTCCTTGATAGTCTACTGTAAGGTGCTCTTTCTCTTTTCCAGTTGCCTCCCAGATTGTTGTTGCTATGTCTTCAAGTCATCTCCAATTTATAGCGACCCTGAGGCAAACCAATCATGGGGTTTTCTTGGCAAGATTGTTCAGAGGAGGTTTGTCATTGTCTTCTCCTGAGGCTGAGGGCATGTAATGGTCCAAGATCACCCAGTAGTTTCATGGCTGAGCTGGGAATTGAATCCTGGTCTCCAGAGTCACAGTCCAATATCCAATCCGCTACACCACACTCTCACATTACCAAGCATTATTGTATTTTCTCATGAGGTATGTTGTATCGTAGTATGTTCAAAGTTCAATAGCCTCAAACTGGTCATTTTGTCTTCTAGGGATAATTCAGACTTGATTTGCTCTAGGACACATGTACTAGTCATTTTAACAGTCCATGGTATTTGTATAACTCTCCTACAGCACAACATTTCAAATAAATTGATTCACTTCCTGTCATCTTTCTTCATTGTCCAAATTTCACAACCATACATAGAAATTTGAAATACTATAAAATAGATGATCCTCACTTTGGTGTTCAGTTGTATATTGTTACATTTGAGGTTCTTATCTAGTTACTTCACAAGTCCAAATCTTCTGATTTCTTGTCTGCAGTCTCTATTTTGATTTGTGACTGAGTCAAGGTATAGAAAGTCTTTGACTTTTTTGATGTCATTGTCACCCATGTTAAAAGTTATGTAAATCATTCGTGGTCGTTATTTCTGTTTTCTTAATTTTCAGCTGTAACTCTGCTTTAGCATTTCACTGCAAGTCTTTGTTATTTTCTGCTAGTACAGAAATCTGTCTTCCAACATAATGAAGTGGCAGGGGGCTCAGGAAGAACACCTGTGACTTGAACTGCTGCTTGTGTCTACCAGCATCTGTCAGCACCTCTCTGTGACATGACAGATTTTAAGTTTCATTAATGATGGTGGAAAGGTCTGACAATGCACTGAGATATTCTTCTGTGCCACCCAGGGAAATCACTAGACTAGGGTGGTCTTCCCCCTCTAATTATCATTTTTATAGCAGTTAATCATTTCCAAATAATTATATAGTCACACATGTATCACAACAGCATTCCCCACTACCTGGTAAGGAAGGTCACTATCACTCCCATTTTACAAATTGGTAACTGAGGTTGAAAACTTCACAGTGATTTCATAATACAGGTGAGACATGGTTTCGTGGATTTACGCCCACCTCTTTAACTATTGGATCAGACAATTCCTTCCCACCTCTTTCCTAAAGAAATTCACAGAGGGGGTCCTCCTTCATCCCAGTACCTCATTGGCATCAATGCCATTGTTGACGGACCACGTGGTCTGAAAGTACTCCAGCATACGTTGCTTGAGCTGCTGAGGCAGGCGATGGACGCGGATGAAATCCTTAAGATCCTTCATGCGGGTGTGATAGAGGGACCGTCGGGAATACATGCGCTGAATGATAGCCGTCACATTGCCAAAGACCACAGCATGCATCAAAGCTGGGGAAGGGAGAGAAGAGAACATAAAAAGAGTCTCATGGGATCAAACCATTGGCTTATCTAGTTCAGTAGTCACCTGCCTTTGGGTAGCCCAGAGGAAGGGCCTTAAACCAATATCCCCTCCCTTATTGTTTCTCCACAAGTGTTGTGGTGGCAGGCAAACTGCAACTGAATATAGAGGATTTATTTAGCTGTTATGGCTAATAGCTGGAACTGATCTATTTAACTTCTATGCAGGTCCCTATCCCCCTCCATGACCTAGAACACTGCAATAAATTTAGAAACAAAACTTTAAAATTAGACAAATGATATAAACTGTTCCTCACTATACACCCACATGTGCGCACGCGTGCACACACACACACCACTTCTCACTCTTTTGGGGCTTCCCCCATGCCTTTCTCATTTAGGATTAAACTCAGAATCACCTCCCTAATAATTGTGATTTAAAAAAAAATATTGGTTATATTCATATGCCACCTTTCCTTGAATGCTCTTAAGCAGTGAGCAATATACATGGTCTTTGTTCCTTGCTACACCTTGTGAAGTAGGCTGGACTGAGAGAAAGCAACTGGCTCAATATTACTCAATGGGTTCTGTGGTTTAGTGGCATTTTGAACACAGATCTCCTAAATCCCAGTCAAATGCTTGGATCTCTACACCACACTGGCTCTCAGTGACTGAATATTTTATGTCATGTTAGAATAGCTAAACATTTTTTGTTTTTGTTGTGGTTTAAACATGCATTGAAAGGCTCTGTGGAGGTAACTGGAGTTACAAATCGTTGCAGCACTGTCAGTTTTGGATGTTGCTTGAATTTATTGAATTAAATGATTTTCAGTATTTTGAAAAGGGTGATAGCATGTTCCCAATTGCTAAATTACATTTGAGGTTTGATATTACCAGCTCATTGATTGTGTAAAAAGAATCTGCTCCTTATATACCTCCTAGTTCATTGGACTCTATGCTGTAATTAAAATACAGAGCTGCACAATCTCAGAAGAACTCTCTTTTTCTTTTATCTGGAGTCTATAGGCACAGATGATAAAATTAAACCCTGCTTCGCTCAATTTCATGTTTTCTATTATTTTTATAATAAAGATCTGTGTCTTCCTTTACTACCAAATGCTCCAACTCTTTGTGTAGTACAAGAGTGGGCAACTGTGACCTCCCTGATGCTTTTTGACTGCAGCTCCCATAGTCCCTTGTCATGGATTATACTGGCCATGGCAAACGTTATGGTTTTGGACTACAGCTCTCAGAAGCTCACAGCCAACATGCTGATCATATCAATTAAGGGATTCTGGGACCTATGGTCAAGATAAGTATTTTTTTTTCCTAAACTGGTTGAGTATGATGGGAAGGAATACTATCCACTCCAATCCAGCAGTGCATCCAAATTTGGTATCCAGATTTTCAGTTTCAAAACAAGCCAAGAATCATAAACCAGAGAAATAAATGTTTCAAATTCCGGCTTCTGAAGAGAGCCAGATTCCAGGAACTCTATTTGCAAATTAAAGAAAACCAGTCCTGATTTGTTTAGCAGGAAGAGAAGCAAACAGTCTGCATGTACAAGCACACAGTTTGCTCATAAGAAGCTTCAATTTTTCTGAATTCTGGTTTATAGTTTGAGCCGAGAAGAATGATCTGATCAAAGCTACAAAAGGAATTTGGGACAGAAATAACTTCAGGTCTTTCTGATCCAAACAAAAACAAAGCTCTTGAAAAATGCACCATGCAAATATCAGTTGCCAGACTGGGAAGAACAGAGCTTATTAAAAATACTTTTTAGGCTGACAGAAGGGTTCTGTGGGATTCTGGGAGTTGTAGACCAAAATTAAAATTTCACACTTCTGCATAAGATTTCACTGTCACATTCTTAAGTGCAAAGATCAAATGAATACCAAACTGAAATTCTGAACCAAGCATACTTGCAAAATGCAAATTAGATTTTTACAAGTTCTTATTTTGTTTAATGTATTCTGCTCTACTTGTGATAAGATTACAGAAAATTATTGTGAAGAGAGCAGAAGGCCTACCCATGGCCACTGAAAATCATATCAAGCCTACCACATTCTTCCATACTTTCACCACTCAAGCTTTGCAGATTTAAGATTACATCCCCCACAAGAAAGATTACATCTCCACCACAAATGAAAGCTGGGATTCTCTAGATGCCTGATTCTCTGGGATGCCAGTACCAAATCTCATGCATTTTTATGGTGCACATATTGTGAACGCCGCACAGCCCATCCAACCATTAAGGACTCACCACCAATGAGCATGGTACAGATGGAGAAGATTTTCTCAGCGTCCGTATTGGCACAGACATTGCCAAAGCCCACACTGGTCAGACTGCTGAGGGTGAAGTACAGCGAAGCAATGTAGGCACTGCGGATGGATGGTCCACCTACAGAGGTGTTCAGGTACGGAGCCTCTATCCGCTTGCCCAGTTCATGGAGCCAACCTAACAGGCACAGTGAAGTGGGGATTAGATCTCAAGAGAGGCCATGTCATGCAACCACATTAAGGGGTTCAGTAATCCAGAGACTGAGAAAAATCTAGCTGTGTACAGCAGTGATACTCAGATTTTTTACCCTTGGTAAAACTACATCTACAAGTGAACATTGCTCTCCCTCCCCGTCTTGACATAGTATATGAATAAAAATACAGTATTTAGTGTACTTATTTTCATTTGCACATTCATGTATATTCATGTTTTAACATTTTAGAAGGAAATAAAATTGTTCCAAGTAGAACAGTTTCATTTAAGTAAATTCAAGATTTAACCCAATGCAGGTGTAAACTTTATACATAATATTTGAGAAGAGCAGGTGGAGGGATCAGGGTCTTCACGTCTCACATCCCCCTTGAGCAACTCTCATGCTCCCATGGGGAGGGGGGGTCCTGCCCCACCATTTGAGAACCACTGGCATACAGAAATCAGTCTCAGAGAAGAAGCTTAGATGGTTTGATAGAGACTACTATGAGTGGAAAAATCCCAAGGCCCAACCTCATCTATTTTTTCAAAGCCTTTTTCCAATCTAGTGTCCTCCAGATGTGTCAGACTACACATCCCAACATGATGATTTTTACATTACTTGTCTTGGTTAGAGATGATGGGAGTCATAATACAACATATCTGAGAAGGAGCCCCTGGCTTCTGATCACCATGTTTCACTCCTCAGAAAACTCTCCATCTATGGGTAACCTTGTACTGTACTACCATACCACTACAGCCTGGAAAAGTTACTTTTTGGACTACAACTCTTAACTTCCAAAAAGCAACTTTTCCAGGCTCAGGATACCACTTCAGAAGGATTACCAGCTCTGCCTAAGCTTCCACTTCAGAAATTAAGCTTGCACCCTTCAAATTCCTGCAGTCTTTCCCAGAAGGAGTAGAGCTTGAAACCTGTATGACTGCAGGACTGATGAAACTTCCAAGTGCTGCCAGACTATTATTGGAGCTCTTAAGAGTGGTGATTGGCAGCATCCATGTCAGTGGTTGGTGGATCTGTTCTGGCTTTTAGTATGAACTGTAAACAGGCTGTTCAAGGTGCTAAATATTGGTTTAGAACTTTGGACAGCTCCTGTTAAGTTTGGACAACTGAGTTAAAGTTTGAGCCATACTTCTCAAAATAGCTTCAGCACTGACATGGAAGCCACCAGCGGCTACTGAAATTTGCTTTGTGAACTGTCTGATTCTGAAATCAGCAACATAGTAAGATCTACATGGTTCTGATCTTCTATAACCAACCCATACTTCTGCTGAATAATTACCATCTGTGGGTGCAGCTTGGAACCCCTCTGGATAACCTGCCTGTTCATATTTCACAGCGAAGACCAGGGCAGTGCCAAAAGAGCAGCTCCAGAAGCAGCTCTTCTATCTGCTTCACAATTTGCATGGCAAACAAACATACCGGCAAGTCAAATGTTGGATCAACCATCCATCTTTGCCCTTCCCACTCTATTTCAGGTGCACCCATCCTCCTGTTTGGCTTTGTTTAATTAAGCAAAATCTCTGCGGGCTCATTTCTTTGTGCACGTATCTGTAAAAATCTCAAATTTCTTTAAGAGTTGCAAAACTGATCTAGGAAGTACGGTGGCACATGGTGGCTCTCTTATAAGTGGAGTGGTGGATTCACACAAGGTGTTATTTCAAATGTTGCAGGAGTTATCCATGAGAATATATCTACTTAGAGGCTAGGATTTAGCATGTTAGATGATTGATCACCCCCGCTGACATGGGAACCACCAGCCACCACTGAGAAAGTGGCAGAGATTTGGCAATGTTTCAGGCACTATCTTTCCCTTTTTTGATGGCCCATACTAGATTACGCTACAAATCTACAGACACACATTTTCAGGAGAGACAAAAATACATTTGTAAAGAACCTGCTGAGCTCACTTCCAAAAAGACAGTGGAAAGTTACTTTTAAGATGAATAAGTATAATCACAGGGTGCAGCCATCTATTATGCTAGGTCCCACTGCATCATTCCACCACTGCTCACTCACAGATGGCTTCAACATGTGGCTATATTTGTTTGCTTTTAAATGTGGTAGGAGTTGTGTAGCCTTGATGGGTCAAACATTGTGACTAAGACTTCCACTGATCTTCCCCCCTGCACTCTGAAAAAGAGTTTGCCCCCCTCAAATTCTATCTTTTATCAAAACTCTGTTCCAATAATTATAGAGGTGCTTAAAAATGCAGTTTTGACTTTCCACCTCAGAACAGCAAAAACAAAATAAAATCCAAAATGACTTTGACCAGCAGTATCCTGATGTTTTCTATTGGGTGCCCAAAATGGTGGCTGTGATGTCAGACTATGGCCCCGCCAGAGATTCAGAGTAACTGAGTGGCTCTCTGGTCTCTGGAACATTTAGTCCCACCTGGTGCCCCATGCCCAAGATTTCTGAGAAAAGCACCTCCCAACCATGCTCAAAGCTCACCGATGTCCCAGGTCACGGGATCATTGCTTTCCTGCCGACCGATGACATACCAGATGCAGGCCATCCAGTGGGCCAACAAGGCAAACATGGACATGAGTAATGTCAGGACCATGGCGCTGTACTGAGAATAGCGGTCCAGCTTTTGGAGCAGGCGTAGTAAGCGCAGGAGACGCACTGTCTTCAGCAGGTGCACAAGATATGTCTTGGAGTGTGGGGCAGAGGAGGGTAACAGAAAAAGATAAGAGATCAGACAACTATATGGTTGAGACGGTATGATATAATAGTTAGGACAGGATGCCTCCATCACTAACTCAGAGAAACACCTTAGGCAACTGATACTGGGGGATAGCAGGCTGCTGGCTGTTCTGCCTAAACTAACTAGCCAGTCTCTGCTATTGGACAATAGAGCTGTGTTTGCCAGATGCAGTGAGTACTAGTGACTTACGTTTCAGGGGTGCAATAACTCTGTTATGGGTTTTATTGAAGGAGGGAGTTATCAAGCCTTGGGTCAGGGCTGGATGCCAGAATATCTCTATCCTGTTCTGTTCTGCAGCATGGGTAGAATAATTCTCAAGCACATTCTGCTCTCAGACACACTCTGCAGGCCTTGGTTACAGGTTTACTGATGATCAAGTGGTTCAGTGAATACATTCTGAAGTGGAATCACTCAGGGTGACAGTCTGACAATCCCCCACAGCTACACCTCCATGTAGAGACCCTAAATGCCATCAGTTGCATTAATTCATATCAACAAAATAGTTCTAAGAATTTTTGATCTCAACCAGGAGCAGTTTTTATCTTTTTCTGTTCTCCACTGTCCCGCACTCCTAAGTTGTACCACCTCTTTAGAAACCCACTGCATGCACACACATGCTAGCAGTTTAGAAGTACTCTACAATATATACCAGCTCTTGGTTTTTGCATGGTTTTTGACATTTGTGAAAAACCTCCCTGGATCAGAAGATGTAAACAAGGAAACACATTTGCCATTCGTATATTATTACATATACTAATGGCAAATTAATTACCCAATGGCATCAAAGCAACACTCTCCCTGAACAAGAGGGAGGTATCAGAAAATCCCTTAAACTAGCAGAAATACCAAAAACAACAGAAAAAACGGTAGGAACCCCCTGAACAGCCCTATATGGACTGGATGTATTCAGTAGACATAGTGATGCTGGCTGATACGTTCTGAGTCAGGAGGAACAGAATAGAATATCATGTAAAAGGGCCTGGATGGCTGGCTAAAACATTCTACACTGCAAAATTTTGTTGCAGGTCCCATTTGTATCACTTCTGTTTTTTCACATCAAGAATTCCTTCCTGAATCTGATGGTAGGTTGTGCACTACATGTGTTTCATATGCACATGCACTAGTCTGTAGAGAAGGCACATCTGCCACCTGCTCCGATGTTTAACCATTAGGAGTGGAAGGGACTGGCATATGAAGAATGGCTACTCTAGATGTCAAATGCACATCTTAGCAATTTTCAGTAAGATGTATCCCTCAAATCTCCCCAAAACAATTGTCCAACCTATGGTGTGCCCTTTACAGAAGACAGATTTCAGATAATAGGACCTATATGCCTGGTGAAGAGGAACAATAGGCACTAGTGTTTTCTTTGTCTTTCTGGAGTGCAGAACCAAGCTGGAATGCCGTTTTTGTTCCCAGTGGTTTGTCTAGTGTTTTATTTAGGATGTGCAGGTATTTTCTCTCAATAATAGAGATTTTTTTAGCCATTGCTTTATCCCACACCATGCTACAGCCCAAAGAAGCATGCCTGCAAATGACCCTTATGGGGAGGTATTTATGTCTCTGTGCTGTGAAATAAAATTAGCTGAAGATCCTGACTGGTGGTGATGGTTAAGGTGGGAATTTGTGAGTAGATGGGGAAATAGACCAGAATACCCTGAAAGAAGGCATGGTTCTCTGGCTGGCTAGCTGGTTGAAACCCTGAACAAGAATAGTCTGTATTGAAATGTCTACAGCAATTGGCATTTGTGGAGGTAATAATATCCATCAAATTTTCAAGTCCACAGTAAGCCTTGTTGAGGTATACAGTAGGCCCTTGGTATCTGCTTGAGTTTGGTTCCAAGATTCCCTGTGGATCCCAAAATCTGTGGATGCTCAGGTCCCATTATATGCAGTGGCACAGTAAAATGGTGTCCCTTATATAAAATGGCAAAATCAAGATATGATTTTTGGAATTTTAAAAAATATTTTCAAATGGTGGATGGTAGAATCCGTGGATGCCAAATCTATTGATATGGAAGGCCAACTTATATATGAAAAGCTATAAATACAGAGGTTTATCGCATCCTTTCCCCCATCCCCCATTATGGGAATGGGAAGGGGACACTCGGGGCTGCGTGTCACCGAGAAAATACAGATTTTACCACACACCAAAGTGTCCTCAAAATGGCCCCATTCCATTCCCCGGCCCCAAGCCGTCCCCATTCAATGCTGAGGGGCATTAAATGTTCAGGTCAGAAATCTTCTTGCCAAGCAAAATGGCACCACTCAGCACTGAATGGGGACAGCTTGGGGATGGGGAATGGAATGGGGCCATTTTGAGGACACTTTGGTGTGAGGTAAAATCCGTTTTTTCTCAGTGACATGCAGCCCTGAGTGTCCCCTTCTCGTTCCCGTAACGGGGGGAAAATGGGTGCAATAACCCTCACAGTGTAGTGGTAATAATTGCTATGCTAGAATGCTTCTGAGCATGTGCAAAATATTTCTGGTGTCTACTTAGTAAACAGAGATCCCTTTCCACTTATGCATTTGAGATAACAGGGCTGCAGGCACCCGTTTACTATCACCATTAGCCGTTGCTGTGGCTTGTTATCACATGCAAATTTGAACAATCACGTTCAATCTTTGAAAAAACAGAAAGCATCTGTTTTTGATCACACAGCTCATAGACTGGCACCTCTGGGTATGGGCATCTCTTTTTAGAAAGTCACTGCTCAGCAATCCCAGCCAGACAACTCAGGTACTTTGAATCCTAGTAGTATGTGCTAATTCCAAAGGATGGATTTAAAGTAAGATGTGGGCGACTTATAGCTTCTAGGCCATAGGAGTTCTCCAGCACCCATTTTTGCAGGCCCCACACCTACCCTCCCTTCCCCAAAAATGTTATCATAAAAAATGGAGAATCACTTTCGTGGAAACACAATTTACGTTACAATCACACTACCCCCCTTGCCTTTTTAAGAAGGGAAGAGGTGGACATTGAAGAGCTACGCCTAGTTAGGAGAGGGTAATGTTGCCTGCACAGAGCTAGGTAAAACTGGTCCCCAGTCTGTTTCAAATTTTCCACCCTCTGGTTTAAAGAGTCACTCACCACTGGAACATTGAAGGCATAGAGGAGATCAAATGGCAAGGCTGCAATCAAGTCCACAAAGAACCAGGTAGCCACGTAGTGGAGGCAGATAGAACGAGTATCATAAATCACCTGGCCTGACTGGCTAACATATGTGGTCCGGAAGTTCAAAATAATGTCTGTCAAGAGAGAAGAGTCAGAAGGATCAAACACTCTGCACACCAGTTAGTATTTCCTCCCACATCAGCGGCACCATGGCTCCATATACAGTACTACACGAGGATATGATGTGCATGCAAAGAGAGAAAGAGAAGGAGAGAGTACATGTCCTATACTATGTTTCCAATATGCATCTCAGACAGAGCTTGGAAGAGTTAGTTGTTTGGTCGCAACTCCAAGAATACCTCAGCCAGCATGGTCAGTAACCATTACTGAGGGTGGAAATCTGTAGCCCCCAAAATCTTTTTCCAAATGCTGGAATGGGAACCTAATGGTTTCCAACATGCCCCTTTGACAGAGCTTGGAAAACTGGCCTTACTGGCTGAGAGATTCTAGGAGTTGTAATCCAAAAGCACAACTTTCTAGATCTGACCCAGGAAGCTGACAAACTGCAGAGGCCAACTATTGTTTTTCCTCTCTAGCAACTACAAATAATAGTGATTTCTGGACATAATGACTCTGTGCACTTCCCTCCATCTGACTGAAATATATTGTCAATGGTGGTAACCCATCCCTGCTGTGTCTGGGGGATCATCCCCAATTCTGCTAAGTTCAGGCCTGATGCCTGCCTCCAAGATCTGATTGGATGCCATCACAGACTTTAGTTATACAGTATTGCCTCTTGGCATATCAAAGTTCCTTTCTTAGCTATCTCAGATAATCAGCCCTAGCTTTATGAGCTCTTTACCCCTTCTTTACTGCTAATCAATGTAACTGAAAATATGTCAGTTTGTGAAGGTGTTGAATATTCATAGTGCCCTAACAGATGACCATCCCCAAACTTAACTGGGAGATTTCAAAACTGCTCTAGGGGAAAATGAGATGATTTTATTGTTTTTAATTTGCATTATGTTCATTGTATTTTTTCACATATTTGCAACTTATGAATTTTAGATATTTGAAATGTGTGATATTTGTTGTTGTTGTTGTTGTTGTTGTGTGCCTTCAAGTCATTTCTGGTTTATGGGGATCCTAAAGCAACCATATCATGGAATTTTCTTGGCAAGATTTGTTCTGAGGTGGTTTGTCACCCTCTGAGGCTGAGAGAGTATGACTTGCCTAAGGTTACCCAGTGGGTTTCCATGGCTGAGCAGGGATTTGAATCCTGGTGTTCAGACTCATAGTCCAATGCTCAAATCACAACACCACTAGTTATTTGTAACTTGTGATTAAATATCTATGTCAATATGTAGACAGATATCTGCCCTGGGACCATGTGGGGAAGGACAATAAATATAACATTGTAATATATATAATACAGTACAACACAATAGTTGTAAATCTCTCATTTTTTCCTATACCACCCAGCACTATTTTAGTTTCAGTGTTTTAATACTTTGTTGGGCTGCAAGTATAGAGCCAAAGAGAGGATGCAAGCATACCATTCTGCCTGCTCTACTGCCCTGTCTAAGCCCCCAAGCAAACAGGCACCTCTTTTTGTCTATACGACCTTATAAACTTCTCTGGTTTTGCTAAATAGAAAAAAAAGTATTGCATAATGTAATCATAAGTGATGGTTATTAGGAAGCTAGCATAATATTAAAGCTTTCTTTATAACATGTAACCCCTGTTGCATGAATTTTGGTCCCATTTTGTCTCCCCGTACAGCTTGTATCTTGAGCAACTAGCACTCTCTCAGCCTCAGAGGATGGCAATGGCAAGCCTGCTCTGAAAAAACTTGCCAAGAAAACCCAATGATAAGTTCACCTTAAGAGTCACTATAAGTCAGAAATGACTTGAAGGCACAACAACAACAACAACAGCAACAACAGGTTGTGTCTATCTTAGTTGCATCTACTGTAGTACTGGGGAATATTTGGGTTATCTGATGGCACTAAGTGCAACTAAGAGCTGGCACTGGGCCTAGGGCAAGATGTATGATCAGGCCCCCTTCCACATTTAACAAGAAACATTTATCAACACTCCTTGGTCCATTGAGATATCAACATTTATTGCATTGTTTGGTTTTAATTACTATCCAGGCTTCCAAAGCACCAGACTCCAGAGACCTTGTCCCCTTCCTCAGTTCTGACTGAAATTCCCATCAGCATTTGCCAGGACAGACAGTAGTAAAGTGCAATGGAAACTGTAGTCCAACAATATTTAAAGGGCCACCTCTTTCCCACTCCTGTCCTGTTGTTGCATGGTATTTACATAACAGGACCCTTTTCTCCTTCTCTGTTCTGCTAATTAAATTATGTCGATAAAATTATTTCCTGTCCCAGGAGAAGACAGAGCTGCATTGTTCTCACCAACAATGAAGAGCATCTCCACGACGATGTCACTGACAATGGTGCTGCGGGCAGTTGCCAAGCTGTCTTCAGTGTCTGTAAAGCAGACGTTGTAAGGAACAGTCACGGCTACGTAGAAAGTGGCCAGGAGGATGAGCCAATCCCATAGGGCCTTGAAGACACTGTAATGGAGGAGGATGAAGCGCGACTTCTGCACGCTGGCTACTTTATATTCGGGCACAGAGGGCTTGCTCTCAAAGACATCCTGAAGGACACAAGAGATGAGAACCTCTTAGTCATTGCTTCTCAGTGGTGCATGAAGCTAAGGGGCTGAGTATTCACAAGCAGCAATGGACTAACAATGGAGCCTAACTGTTTTCCAGCATTTTGGAAGATAGGATTTGTGGCCCTCCAAATGTTGAAGAACATCTCTCCCCAGCTCTAGCCAGCAGAGCAATGGTGGAAGATGGTGGAAGCTTCACTCCAGCAACATCTGGAGGCCCATATGCTTCCTGTCCCTTTTGTAAGAGCAGCCATGTGTAACTGCCTGCCATCCCAAGAATGCCCTTGGGAATGGTGCTATGTCATGATGTTATTCCCAGGATGGCTTTATCCAGCTAAACTAAAAGCAGCAGTAGCAATGTTTCTTTTAAAAGTAAAATAAAGAAGAATGAACACCCAGATATCATATATTTAAAGGCTAGATTCCCTCCTCCTGAAAAAAAATATATGACTACATCACCTCTTTGCAGTAGATGAACAATCTCACCAAAAAAGAAAAATAATAATAAGCACATCTTATCCATAAGATGGAGATACTGAATGTGTCCCCTGATGACAGGCAGCTGGGCTCTGCAATTCTTGTCAGCATCATGCACAAATGTTAACAATATGCATATTCATACAGCACTCCATAAGGCACAAGCAATAAGACTTTCAGAAGCCACATTAATTTCATATAAACACATTTTAAACTTGACTTTCTGCAAAAACTACAAAGGTAGCTATTGAGAAAAGGTGGATAACATGGATCTAGATCTGCTGTTAACTTTTGGAACTATGCCCCACTGACATTAATGAGATAAGTCACTCATGATTAAATTATCACATCCAGTTAATGGGATCTATGTAAGACTTGATAAGTTTTACTTAGATTAGCAAATTAGATTAGATCCAGCCATCATTTCAAGAATAAAAGAGCAACAACAGTTTCTCTTCCAGCATCCTCCAACTTGGTGTCTTCTGGAGGCATGAAACTAAAACTCCCATCGTTCCCAACTACCAATAAGAGGAATTATGGTTCTGATAGTACAATGCATCTGGAGGATTTCTCTTTGTGGAAGCCATTCTAACATGTTCCACTTAATTTTGAAAGGAAAGTGTTGGAGAAAATTAGTTTGAGAAGCTCAAGACATGTCCCAGTTCCTGGAGAAGAAATTCAAAATAGCTTCCACAGGATTGTCTAGAAACAACAAACACAATCCACAACAAACGAAGTACAATGCTATTATAATGCCTCTGTTTCCAATTTGCTGACAGGTACGTTTGTTGTTGCTGTTTGCCTTCAAGTCATTTCTGATTTATGGCAACCCTAAGGTGAACCTATCCCAGGGTTTTCTTGGCAAGACTTCTTCAGAGAAGATTTACCATTGCCTTCCTCTGAGGCTGAGAGAGTGTGACTTGCCTATGATCATCTATTGGGTTTCATGGCCAAGCTGGGAATCGAACCTTGATCTCCTCAAACCATTACGTCACACAGGTTCTTTGCCATGTATGTACCTTAGCAATAAGTCAAAATTAAATCCCATCTTCCTGGGTGGGGTTAAATATAGTCACTGGATATAAAAGTTTGAAATTTACTTACATTCCACACCCACCCACCCATCGCAACAATCACCGGGTGTTTGCTTTTGCCATTTTGGCTTATGGATAAGTGACAGGTAAGTACCTTAGCCATAAGTCAAAAATAACTTGGAAGTATGCAACAAGAAGTCCCCTGTTACTGCCATTACGTGGGTAAGTGTGGAATGTAAGTAATTTTCAAATTTTTAGATCCAGGGACCACTTTTAACCCCAGCCAGGAAGATGGAATCACAGCAGCAACACATGGATCTTTTCTTTTCTCCCTCCCTCTCCCCACTCTCCCTCTTCTTTCCCTATCGTTCTTCTCTTCAAAAGCAACAATAACCTTGCAAACAATGGGAGGGAATCTTTGGCCTTGTAGGTATTTTGGTCTAGGATGCCTACAATCCCTTCTGACAACTGAAGTTCAATGTATCTGGAAAGCCAATGGTTCCCCCACAAGAAAATGGTGGTAGGATCGTGGCCCATTACTTGATTACTCTGGCTCAGAGAGAGTGTAGATAAAAGGAGGGAAGAGAGAAAAACAGAGGAAGAAGAGCTAGAGGGAAACTCCAAAATGGTATACATTTCTGATAGTGTTCTTGGGCTATTGTACAAAATGTCTTTTTTTCTTTTTTCTTGGGTCTTTCCCCCAGCTATCCCACAATACTAGATGTCTCTCAAATATCGGCCAGTTCTGGAAATATGAAGAAAGTGGGGCATTGTCACTCCCACCCAACACATGCATGCACATTTACCCTTTTCTCCATGGCCACCCACCAGGATAATCCTTTACAATTCCCCTGGGACCACTTTCTTCCCAAACGCCCCCCCCCCAAAGCTCCTTAGCCCCCTGAGTGTGGATGAGGATCAGGAAGGCAGCCCTTGTGCAGGGGGATTGTCCACCATTATCAGCTTAGTGCATATCAGCCTCTGGTTCTCACCCCCCCCCCACTGTTGGCAGGGAAGGGGTTTACCCGGCCTGTATCCGGAATGAATCGTTTGCAAGAGCAGCTGTTGAGGTTGTTGTTCAACAGTGTCTCTCTCCATCACCCCCCCCAAGCCCCCGCTATACCCTGCAGCCTCCAAGCACACCACCCTTCCCTCAAGCAGCCCAAAGCCTTTTAATCGGCCTTGGCGTTAGGTCACAGGGGAACAGCTGTCAAGGCATGAAGAGTAGCAGAGGGAAAAAGCAGAGGTCTTAGTTGTCAGCAGGGGGCCCTTCTTGCTAAGGGTGGATATCCAGCTGCTGCCAGGCCACCAACATCTTCCCTCCCTTCCCATTCAGCCCCCACAAAGCACCCCAAGTCCTGTGGCAAAGTCTGGCAGGCACAACTCTCGAATGTGCGATCTAGAAACAAGCGGTATTGCTTTCCCCGCAAAAATAAAATCCACTATAAAGGCAATAAAAGGCACCACTGGAAGGGATGAGGATACACTCCTGAGCTGAACAAATGCTGCCTGTGCAACTAAGGAAAGTGTGCCGGGTGGAGAATCCCAAACGGAATTACCACCAATCATTGATTATCTGCACAGTAGTTAACACTGATGAGGCAGGACAACAAAGATAAAATAAACCCAAGACTCACAACTTCTTTGCTTTTAGAAATCCTGCAATAAACAAAGCCTTTAGCCCTTGACACATCATATAGGTTACTATATGAGGTACAGAGTCAGACTTCTCTCTCTGTCCCCAAAACCAGAGCTTTAAAATGTGGGTATGTGTGTGTGTGTTTTGTGTACCTTGAAATAGTTTCTGATTTATGGCACCCTCAGGCAAACCTATCATGGGATTTTCTTGGAAAGATTTGTTCAGAAGAGGTGGTTGGACTGGATGGCCCGTGCGGTCTCTTCCAATTCTATGATTCTATGTAATAGAGAAGGTTTTCCATTGCCTTCCCCTGAGGCTGAGAGCATGTACCTTGCCCAAAGTCACCTGAAATCTTAACCTTTTGAAAATACAGAACCCCCAGAATCCTCCAGCCAGCATAGCAAGTGTTGAGAGAGTTGTAATCCCCAAAAGTAACTTTCCTAAACTTTGTTCCAAATCAGAGAACCTATGTTAAGTTTCAAGCTCAGCCACCACTTCTTACCATTGACCCATTTCTCCCAGTCTTGGCGCAAGTGAGTTCATGACTAAAAAGAGAGCATCTCTGTTCACATAGGCCTGTTACAGACTGCCAAAATAAAGCTGCTTCGGGTCTCTTTGGAGGTATGCTATTTAAATGATGCATGGGTCCTAATAATCCGGAAGCTGCACCAAAGCTGCACTCCAGTGCTTAGGAATGGAGTGTGGCTTTGGCGCAACCTCCGGACTCTTAGGACCCATGCATCATTTAAATAGCATACCTCCAAAGAGACCCGAAGCAACTTTATTTTGGCAGTCTGTAACAGGCCATAGAGAGTGCTTTCAACTCACCTCTGAGAAGCTATAACTAGTCCAGCTCCTAGATTTCAGGGCTCCCAGATAGATCTGACCTTTTGCACCTCTCTTTAGCATGCTCTCCCTCTTTCGTACATATGCGCATACACTTTAAACCAGTGGAGGGCATCTTGTGGCCCTCCAGGTCTTGCTGGATTACAGCTCCAATCATCTCTCACAATTGATTAGGTTGGCTAAGGCTGATGAGGAACACAAATCAGAAACATCTGGAAGGCAACATGCTTTCCACTCTTGCTGTAAATTCAGTAGTCACTGCAGCATTCTCATGACTCTGACTGGGACTTTGGGTACTTCCCCTCTTATTTTCCCCCAGAAGGTCTCCATTTCTCCTGTGGGTCTTTAGGGTACCTATCTATTTCATCATTCCCACCAACTGAAGAAACCTCTGAGCTGCCTCAAAGAGTAAAGTCTGCAGCTGAAAGGTGACTCTCAGTTGAGGCTGCAGCATTAATGACCTTCAAAGTGGTGAGCTTAATGCTGTTATCACACTGTAGGCGCTGGCTGCTGCCCAAAACAATTTCTCCAGACTTTGAGGGACACACTCAGCATCAGGAAAGAATGCAAACAACTCCACATCAGGAGTAGCTAATCCAAACAACAGGTTTTGTTTAAATGTGCACAACGCCAGATAACAGTGATCAAGTGTTCCTCCAGATGTTGTTGGGCTGCAACCCTCAGTAGTGAGGGGTGATGGGAGTTGTCTCCCAAAAGCATCTGGAGGGGCATGATGTTTGTCCTTTCTCTAGGGAGCGTCATTGGATCCACAGGAGATACAATCACATTTCATAAAGAGTGAAATTGCATATCCCCTGGCTGAATCACCCAGTCCCACTCCCAGACTCTCATCTTTAAAAAGCCTCCATTTCAGAATGGAGCAGTTATTTTGGAGGTGAGCAAGTAATATTTCTGCCAGCAGTTATAACACAGAGAAATTTAGAGCCACAGAGATCCCTCAACATGCCCCATCACCACACATACACACACAAGCAGGTTATGCCTTTACACTGTTAATCTTCATCTCTGTCCGTTCCTTCTTGGTGAATTGCCTGGCAAGGTGGTGGAGAGCTGTGCGCCCTTGTCTCCTGGCTGTCCGCAGGTGGGAACTTCCTTCCTTCTTACAGCGGTTCTTTTCTAGAAGAGGAAAGAAAGAATGAACAGGACAGGAGTCACAGTCTGGATGTTACAAACAGTGGCATGTGTTTTTGTGTAGGCATCAGCAGTGGTGTCATTAAGGGAATGCAGGGGTACAGACTACATTGGGTGACAACCCACAGGAAGGGTGACACCCGATTGAGCCTTCCTCCCCCTTCCATGCAGGAGGGTTGAACACACACCCTTCCCAGGTGACACTCTCTGCACCATATGACACCCTATCTAGTGATGTCACTGGTTTCATTGCAGCCATCTTGTTCCCTTTGACTTTCCTTCCTGTTCCTTCCAGAAAAATTACTGTCCTTCCTTCAGTTTCTCCAACCAATCCCAAAATGCTGACTTCAGAATCCTATATATGATTCTCAAAGTCTGCTGTTATCTTTCAGGAGCAAGTTCTCCCAGACGCCAAGGTTTACGATAATGTGATTTCATAAAGGGTTCACGAGGCTGTCAACAATAGGACAATCATAGAGGACAGCTTTGTAACTGAAGTGGAAGGTCAACTCAGACAGAAAAAAAGCCCTGTCAGATGGGGCAGACAGAACCATGAACAGCAATCTTTGGAACTGGAGCATTCTAAAAAAGGCAGGCTAGAGGGATAATAAAATAAAATAAATACAAAATGTGAGTTAGCCATGCAAATCTTTGGCTACTGGTTTCTAATGATGACATAAAAGTTAGAATGGATACTGTGGGTTCACCAAGTCCAATGTGCTTCCAGCAGCAGAAATCTTTCCTAATTACAGTTGGATCCCTTTACACACACATACACACACACACACACACACACACACACACACACACACACACATATATTCCCAAATTGCAAATCTTGATTTTACCATCTTATATAAGGGACACTATTTTACTATCCATTGTATTTAATGAGACTTGAACATCCATGAATGTTGGTATCCATGGCAGTAATTTATATATTTTTAAAAATAGTTTCAAGCCATGAATGGTTAAATCTGTGCATAAAAAATCTGTGGATATGAAGGGATGACTGTACTGAGTCAGGACATTGGTCCATCTTCTCCAGCATTATTGTCTACATTGACTGGAAGTGGCTCGCCTGGATTTAAGGCTGGATTTTTTGTTTTTGTTTTCTAGCCCTATCTGGGGATGCCAGGGATGAAACCTGAGATCTTCTGCAAGCAACACATGTGCCAGAGCACATGTCCCTTTCTCAGCTCCCAGATAGTGGCCATAAAAGTAAGAAGAGGAGGGGCACAGAGTTCCACATTGGAAAAGGCCCAGAGGAGAGGAAGCCTGAGCAACCTATGCATCCTCTTCCCTTTCTTATCCAAAGGAATTGAAATGAGCATTTTCTGAGGGATGGACCGGTAATGTGAATGACCATGTCAGCTCTATGAGCATCCAGATTAAATCACACAGAAAGCGGAAGTCATTGGTGCTCTTTCACCTCTCTTCTTTCATGGAACATTCAAATTAGCTCATAGCTGAAGACTGTCCTAAGGCATACCCTTTACCCTCTGTACTTCACTGCCTGGAGCTTGGGAAAGTTACTTTTTTGGCACTACAGTTCCTATAACCATCTAGCTAGCTGGCCACTGAGCAGAACTTGGCATGGGTCAGTGTAAGAGGGGCACTCCAAAAAAGAGATACAAGGACTCCCTGAAACAACATCTCAGGCTCGGCCAAATTGATCACCAACAATGGTCCGCCCTGGCCTAGCATCAGGAGGCATGAAGACGCACTATCCACAATGCTGCAGCCTTTTTTGAAAGCTCACGCCAAACGAGTCTCGAAGAGAAATAACAACGCAGAAAGAACCACAACCTGGAAACATCACCCAAGGAGACTTTCTGCTGTGATTTTTGCAACCGGACTTGTTTATTTCGGATTGGCTTTTTAGTCATCAATGCGCTTGTAGAAAGCACAGGATGAGTACTTCCTGAATCTTCGTTCGCGAAGTAAAGCCAGAGAGAGAGGGTCAAAAAATAATGCTTCTGAGTTCTACCTTGCCCTGGTTGCCCCCACCCCGCGCCCCCACCAAATCTCCTGCTAACCTGTATGTACCATGTGATATACTTGCTGAACCTAACTCATTTCCCCACTGGTGCCTCACCATCTTTTTTTTCACTGGGCTGACTCTTCCCACGGCTGTCAGTGATATCCTTGAAAGAGAAGAGGAAAAGAACCACCTCGCCTTTCTCATTCTTGATAGGTACAATATCCAACAGGCACCAAAAGGCTGTTCCTGCATACAAGGAAAAGCAAAAGAAGAGAACACCACATGTTTTCTGCAAGATAATTAATAATTATGCACAAACTAAGTCAGCTGTGGTTTAAAGTCTCACATTATCAAGGGCCGCTAAATACAACAACATAAAAACACAACACAAAAGTGCAAAAAGAAAGAAATCTATCAGAGTAATATACGTTTGGGAGACATATCCAGGGGTAGCCATGTTGCCCATACTTTGTTGTTTGGCCAAAATGGCTACCCCTGAATATGTCTTTTTGGATTCAAGGATACCACATCTTACCTGCAACAGGGGAATCCTAAAGAGGGAGTCTGTTATCCCCCAAAGTGGAGAGAGACTTGGGGTTCTCCACCAACTGGGTCAGCATCTCCTTAGTAGTTTGGGGGATTTTATTAGCTCAACAGGAGGCCTGAGAGAGATTGGGTAACTTTAAAAAAAATCTTTTACACCCATGTATACCAGTACTAACTGCAGAGAGACTCCGGTGTTGGTGAATAAAAAGATTTTTATTTAGAAATGTGCAAAGGTGCATGGAACCACACAAAACCAATGCAACTTCAAGAACCATACATTGCTAACAGAAAAAAAAGGTTAGACAGTGAGAAATTGGAAATGAGAGGGCATGATAACTACAGATCTGAAGGGAGGGCTATACAGAGACCAGAGCTCTGGTCTGTGTGACAGAGTCTCAGTCCCTGGCAGTGAATTGGCAATGTGTGGGGCTGATACTTATATCTGATTTCTAGCATCAAGGGATACTTAGTGCTTTTCTGGAGTGTAACAAAGACCTCATGGTCTTCCCAAGAAATTGACAGTGGGATTCTGGAATAATTTTGGAGTAACAAAAATATAGATTGGATTTTGGGCCCTGCCAGATAGCAGGACAGGAAAGATTGCTGGGAACATGGTAGGGGATAGGGAAGAGATATGGTCTTATTCGTCTTAGTACAATGGGATTCAATGCCTTTGTCTCCAGTGCAAGATGATATGCAGAAAGCCTGGGGGAGGATGGTGTGGCCAGCAAACCCATTCAGCATTTATTATGGTGCTTTATAGGATGCCCACATATCCTCAGGCAAGCACACCTTTCCCATATGAAACATCCTAGTTTACACAGGTCATTAAAACTTCTCTAAACATGCCGATGCTAGATATCCAAAATGGACCCCATATCTGGCTGGGGGTGTTGGGTATGTTAACAAGCCAGGAGACTTAATTCTTTGAGATTTCTACCTCCAACAAAGGTAAAAAGAATAATTAATTGGAACTGCATTTTATGTCTTTGATCTAAACAGCATCTAATTTTTTTTTCAAATGCAACAGCAGAGACTTCCTGAGAAATTCAGTGTTTGCTTAATAAGAGGGGCAGATAGCCTTTCAAAAGATAGAGACAGCCTAGATTTAAAACAAAGCATCTTTCTGTGTCACTAACGGAGTTTAAATTTTATTTGCTGAACTTTAAGACTCTTTCTCTCCCAGAGTCCACATGGCCAGAAGGAATGGCCTCTGCCTGCAGGGATATCCCTCCATACCACTTTAACTTAAGAACAACAACAATGACTTCTTGTCAAAATGTAGGCCTGTAACTAATATTGTCATATTTTTCATTTTCCAGTATGATTTTTAACACTTTTGCCTGTTGAAGAAGTCAGTGGCGCTTGGAAAGTGTATATCATGTATTTTGTGCCAATAAAGGTATTACCATTTTGTGGATTTTGGATGTTATTATACATTTGGAGGTAATGGTTCTGGGCTTCTTAAACTCGACACAACTCAAGACTGCTTACAGCTGGTGGTTTCCATGTCAGTCAAGCATTGAGTCCATTCTTAATCAGAAATTTAAAGGAACTGGGCAAGGTGCTGAAACTCTTTGAGGGATAGGCTTAGCACCTCAAATAGCTTCTTTTAAAGTTTAGTCTAAAACCTGGAGAGGATTTACAGCAAAGTCATCACCTGTGTTTCTGCAAGTCTTAATCCACCCCTAGGAAAAGATCACCCATTCACCAAACCACCCACACAATCCCTCCCATGCTCATTGGCAGATACTTTCGGGGGCACCCTGAAGTTTCAGGCTGAACTGGCCCTCAATGAATCTCTTCCTGCAGTTTTCTTAAAGTCTACAAAAAGTGAAAGATAAAATACTCTAAAAGATCCCCTTAGAATAGATCAACTTTGGGGGTATATCTTCTTACAGTGGAAGGCACTCTGTACCTACAAAAAGGTTCTTTTTCCTTAAATCATGTTTGTTTGGGGGGGGGGATAGTATTGTTCTTGAGCACAGAACAGCACTCTACCCATGCTCAAGTCAGTGCTCCCTGAAAAACAAACTCTTGACCTCACTATAGAACCACCTTTGTGTTTGCACTGAACACAGCTGCTATGATCTGCCCAAACTAGAACAGTTTTGCAAACACACATCAGATACTTAGGTTTGAGTGAAACCCCAGAGAGAGATCAAGGACTATATAGTAGCACAGCAGGAGCTTTAAACATTTTTTAAAGAGTATGTCGGATAAGAGTTCAGTCTCCAGAAGGCATCAAAAGAGTACCTATTAACACAAATTAATTGTACCACAATTTCAGCTAAATGTCTTGATCAGAGATGAGTGTAAATATTAATAGATAAAGAAGAACAATGTAAGGAACATGTCACCATTTTATAAGAGGCTAGAAGAGTATTAATGATGATGATGATGATGCACAAGTACAAAAACGAAAAGAAAAAACCTCTAAAACTAATGACATTTTTTTAACAAATGCTATTCAAGTTTTTCAAACCATGACAGAAGGTTGTTTGGGATTGACTCTCGATAGTAGGTTGGCAAAGATTTTTGACACCCAACTGTCTGACAATAGCAACGTTTTAAAAGCACCATATCCCATCATGCTGCTGAAGACGAATGGTTAGGGGACAGTTGGGAATGGATTTTCATGTGGAATGACTTATAAACTTGGATCTAGTACTAGTCACAATTTCCTGTGCCAAGCCACATGTTTAAAGAATCTTCATTCTTTTATGTCCACAAATGGCGGGCCAATGGGCCTATGTCAGAGTGGTAGTGAATTTTAAAGGTATTTTTGAGCCCAGAACCTTGGACAGCATTCTTTAAAATTTCAACTAAAACCTGGGCCAGATTCACTGCCCTACCGACATGGAATTTACCAGCTGCCACAGATATCTACCTATCTGATATATACCAGAGATATCTTTGTTGTTGTTGTGTGCCTTTGAGATGTTTTGACTTATGGGAACCCTAAGGCTCTGGGTTTTCTGGGGCTGAGAATGTATGTATGACTCTCCCAAGGTCAGCCAGTGGGTTTCCATGACTGAGTGGAGAGCTGAACCCTGATATCCAGAGTCATGGTCCAATGCTAAACCATTACACCATCCAGACTCTCACCACAGATATCTATTTACTCGATACCTACTAATTTGCACCTGACTGTGGCTGCTGGATCGCAGGAGGAGCATATTCAATCCAACAAGCCTGGATCCACCCACCTTTTTTCTAGAACTGGGCTCTGGTTCTTACAGTGTTTCTTCTTGGTTTGTCTGTTGGTTATTTATAGACATATCTGATCAGGATATTTTCCAAAAATTGGCAGATGGTTAATTTTTATTAAAACATTATATTTTCCTTTGGCATCTGCTTGAGCTTTACCTTTTTTTGATTTGGGCATTTTTTTGTTTGTTGTTTGTTCCAATGTTTAGGACTATTTATGGAGCTTTGTTTTGTTTTTGTTTTTTTGGAGTGCTGGTTTTATTTCTGGAAGTGTGGTCAGTGGATATCAGAGAACAAAATCATCATCATCATCATCATCGTCGTCGTCGTCGTCGTCGTCGTCATCATCATCTAATTTTCTTATGAGAGAGGCAGCATGATGTTGTGACTGGTGTGTTGGACTATGACTCTGAAGACCAGAGTTTGAATCTCCTCTTGGCCATGGAAACCCACTGGGTGATCTTAGGCAAGTAACCCTCTCTCAGCCTTAGAGGTAGCCAAAGCAACTCCCCTTTGAAGAAATCTTGCCAATCCTATAATAGGCTTCCTTTGGGGTTGCCATAAGTAGGAAACAACTTGGAGGCACACAACAACAATTTTCTTATGAGCACCTTTCTCACACTGACATTTATCTATTGATATTTACCATTACACACTTTGACATCTGGAGGACATTGCATCAGGAGACAAATTTTGCCCCTTATGGCTCTGCAGCTTTCATCTTGAAAATCAGCTAAATATTCCCCTCAGAAGTTTGTTTTCAGTTCACAGTTCTGGGTTTATCAGTGAATTTTCAACTGATTTCTGATCATTTTTTGAAGTGCTGTAGGTCAGGAAAGTTTGGGAGAAATTGTCTTTAAGCCTAACATCATTTCAGATGATGTTTGTGCACATAATCACAATCTTCATCTGAGGATTGCTCATTCTATTTTATTAAGGGGCATGGGATCTGACAGCTTTGGAAAGATTTGAGGGACACAAGAAATGGTTTGGGGGGGCCATAGTTCCTTACCCATGGTCTAGGCAAAATATTGCATTTTATAGGTTACATTGTGGTGGGCTAAATCTTCAGCAGACCCAGCCCTCTAGATTACAACTGCGAGATTATAACCACTATCATGCCTAGCCTACATGGTTCTAACATGGCACTTTTATGGATTATGTGCTGATTCTGTCTTTAGCAACCCAAAAAGGCCTATCTTATTGCATGGTGAAGAGCAACTGCTGACCTCACTGCACCCTTACATAGGCTAGTGTCCTCTTCAGTGGCTGGTCTACATCATCCCCAGACATTATGGTGATGCTTACTAGTGATGATGGGAGCGACATTCCAACACATCTGGAGTGAACTGAAAATGGTTTGCCTCTTGGTTCCATGGTATGTACCTTCTAGAGGTTTAAGATCTGCAGACAAAGGATTATTGGTAGTTTCACCAACACAAGTCAAGAATGTGAGGCTGTCAGGATCTGGCTCCATGTTTATGGAACAGTTTTCCTTTGCACCTCCGGCTGGAGGAGTATCTTACACACTCTTGTAAAAGGTTGAAGACCTTCCTCCTCGATTCACCAGATTAAGTTGCTGAGGCATGCCTAAGGTTGCTGAGATGGGTAGTCACTGATGAGGATTTTGTTTGATTTTGTTTTTTAGCATATTAGTATATTATTTTAGTATTTCAGCATTTTATAGTGTTGTGTTTTATCATTGTTTTTTATCGTATATGTTCTAATGTACTGCCCCTTGGTGAAAATGGTGTTATAAATAAACATTATTTATGGATGCTGGCCATGAAAGCCTTCGACTTTACAAAC
>NC_056527.1:91209409-91223597 GCF_019175285.1 Sceloporus undulatus | reverse complement strand
ATTATTATTATTATTATTATTATTATTATTATTATTATTATTATTATTATCCCACCATAAGAGTGCAGTCACATGCAAGACAAGAGGTGTAATCCTGATGTCCACAAATTATGTTTAAAAGTCTCCTACTGTACTTGGATCTCATGGGGTATTACTCTACAAAGGGAGAAGGTTCTTCACAAACTCACCACCCTTCTTGTAGAAGCAGACTTCCGTTTGGTACTCTTGCTTTCCTTCCAACACTTTCTCAATGCGCTGCAAAACGGCTTCACTGGTCTCACTGCCATAGAGAAAACGACAGCTACAGTTCTTCTGCATGACTTCTGTCCGGGCAAAACCAGTGAGGTCGCAGAATCCGTCAGAACAGTAAACAATGGGGAACCCACGGTGCACCTGAGCATTGGCCAGGAGGAAGTTGCTGTCTGTAAAGAGCAAAGTAGAGAGATCATGTCCCTGAGTTATTATATCAACACAGAAAGCCTATGGAAAAGTTTGTGGTGGGGTCGGGGACTACAGCTCCTCAACGTAGTCTGAAAAAAGGAAACAAAACCCAGGAATCTAGATAGGTTTGATCCAATAGCCTATTACAAACCCTCCAACATTTCACAGATGAAAACTGGGACATGTATGGCTAAGCAACATCAGAGTGTTGTCAAGATGGCAGAAGTTACTAGCAAGGAAGAACACACAGACTAGAAGAGGGTGTCACAGTTTGCTTTTGCTTGAGCCTACTGGAAAGAGCAATATTCAACCCACTCTTCTCTTCCTTCCTCCTGCTGAGTTAATTCAATGCAAACTAGGTTTATATTTGCACTCTGTTTGCAGCAAATGAAGTAAGCTGAGGATAAAAGGGGGGGGGGAGTAGGAGGAGAAGAGAAAAACTGGGGTATTTTTAATAAGAAAAAGTGGAATGACAGAGGATTAATTGGGCCTATGCTGCAAAATCGTGAGAGTTAGAAGGTATGCAGTGATGGCTTGGGCCTAGCCTGCTTCAAGGGATGCTTCTTGTTGCAAAAGAACCAAGAAAAATATTTGACAAGTGCTATTGGTTTTTCAACCATAGGAACAACAGCCCTCTGGAGTTTCAGTTATTGGTTGTGAAGCACAAATTCTCCACCATTGAGCTACAATCTGTCTTGTTTAACCTATTCTGTCATTGACCATACCTCCTTCTTTGGCATAGAAGCTAAAGACAGACAATAGCTCGCTCTTGTCTTAAGTTCTGAAGGCGGTTAGCAAGGAAAACTGTTGTTCATAAATATATGCTGATCATCCCATGCTTTGTTATGGACAAACAGGGCTGCCAGGTTTTGATATTATTTCAAAACCCTGCAACACTTGTTTGACCAGAAGAGTCTGTTCCATAAGTATGTGTTTCAGTGTCTCTATCACTGTGTGTGTTTTTCCCATCAGCAGAAAAGGATCTTTCACACCACTTTTGAATCTTGTAAGAGATACTGCCTGTCTCCACCAGCAAAATCTTGTTATATAAAAATAATCTAAAAAATGCCTCTGAGCATGTGTCAAGTAGTTCTTCAGCCACACCTGTGAGCTCCTGCAACCTGCCCACACAAACTTAAAATTAAAGAGTAACACTTAAAATTAAATCAGTCCTGCAAGCTGCCCACACAGACTTAAAATTAAAGGGCTCTGATACAGCATGTGTCTTTCTTTTTCCAGAACAAAACTTGGAAAAATTAATATGTTGGATTACAACACCCAGAATCCTCCAACCAGCATGGATTTTCCAAGATCCATTCAAAAAATTAGCTGCAGGGCTCTGTAGTTCTTTCCATACATATGTCAAACTTTATACTGCTGATGTTGTGTGCCTTCAAGTCATTTCCAACTTATGGCGACCCTAAGATCATGGGGTTTTCTGGGCAAGATTGATTCAGAGGAGGTTTAGCCACTGCCTTCCCCTGAGCCTGAGAGCATGCAACTTGCCCAAGGACAAACACATGCATGGAATAATATTTTGTAATGGAGGAAAGCTTGTTGTAGTCCTTCTGTACCTTGTTAGGTCAATACTCCATTTTTGTAGGCCTCTCTTCCTACCTGGGTTCCATCGTCTGTTATGACTAGAGAGAAAGCTCCTGCTTTGTGTTTCTGCCTCACAGGTTTAGCATTCATGGCTGATGTTTTGTTGTTGTTATGTCACCTTCCTAGTGGAACTCCTTCCCTCAGGAGGTTCATCTGTGCCTGTCCGTCCCCAGCGGCTTTTGGAAGGCTGCCTAAAAATCTCTTTTGTTTACACTGATCATGTTGTCTTTCTGATCTTTGACAATGTGCAACATCAAGCCCCATTGCGGGAGCTGATGGTAAGCCAGGTGTGGGCAAAATATGACCTGTGGTCCACATATAGGTCTCCAACTCCATTTTTTTTTGCATGTTCCAAATCCTCCTAGAATCTACTCAGCATTTCTTTGACTCCCCCACTTCAATAATATCACCCTTTTCTGGCAAAGGGTAATACGAAAATAATCCGAAAACCATTGCTAAAATGCACCAAAGTAGCATTGTTGTTGTTGTATGCCTTCAAGTCGTTTCCAATTTGAGGTGAACCTATCGTGGGGTTTCCTTGGCAAGATTTTTTCAGAGGATTAGTTTAGTTTAATTTGCCTCCCACATGTCCAATTTAAAAACGAACAGCAGAATAAATCAGTCAGAATAAAGAAAAACCAAGAGAGGAAGAGACTTCAAGCCACTTTCGGGTCATCTTGAACACAACTGTGTTGCCCACTGAGGGGAGACATGAAAGTAAAATTTACCCCTGCCCCAACACAGTGGCTGCTGCCACACTGCAGAATTAATACAGTCTGACGCTGCTTTAACTGCCATGGATCCATCTCATAGAATCCTGGGATTTGTAGCTTGTTGTGGCACCAGAGCTCTCTGGCAGAGAAGGCTAAGTATCTACAAAACCCAGAATTCCATAGCACAGAGTCATGATAATTAAAGCAGTATTAAACTTCATTAATTCTGCAGTGTAGATGCAACCGTCATTGCTCACCCCTGTGTTGTGCTCTGTGATCTTGCCAGTGCAGGGGTTGCGCTTTGAGATTATTGTGTATATTAATTCACAAACCCACAAGTGACATTTCTATTCTCCTCTCGTTTCCCACATCTGCTACAGCTCCATGCTTTACTGCTATTGATACATGTTGCAGCAAAGCATAACATATATTTACATGCAAAAGCAGTACCATGAGCTCTAGCTGGACAGCTGACTTTTGGCATTATAATCTCTCCCCCCCTCCCCAAAAAAAAAAGAAGAAAGGAAAAGATACTGCAACAGAGTCTAGAAAAGTTGCTGTTCTGGACTACAACTCCCAGAATCCTCCAACCAACATGCTCAGAGGTTTGGATGAGCAAGAGAGCAACCAGAATTTGAGAACGCAGAGCTACCCATACACAGAGCAAACCGCATCCCTCTCCATCTATCTTTTCCATTGTAATCTACAGTCTGGAAACATATCTTTAAAAGGTGACTATTTGCCACCATAGATCCGAGGATAAGAGAGGATAATTAGCGACTATTATAGCTACTGTTTTGTTTAAATTAATACTGTAGTATTACATTTCTTGACAGTAACTAAAATAGCTCTTATTTTTGTATTGCTTTTTTTAGGGAGGGGGACCCTCAACACTATAATATGCTGGCCTGTGTTATAAAACACACATTTCTCCTGTCCACTTTATCATTGCCTCAGTACTCACAACTGAGCACGAGGCCCCAACACGAACCATATGATATTCCTCCTTCGCCACCACTTATTAAGGCCACCCCCCATAACTATAAAAGTAACTTAAAGTTACAGTTATGCCTCTTTAAAAGGGGAGACCTTCTTGCTCATTTAGTTAGAATCATAATGTAATATAGCTGTGCCATCATTTTTTGGGACGGGGAGAAAAGTTGCATAACTAGCTACATCCAAGCTCTGATCCAAATAAGATGAAAATATGATTGGTAAGAAGGACTGCCAATCTCAATAGACCTCTTCTGGGTGGCGTTTCCATCCAAAACTGAACAGATATGCATTTTGGGTGGAGTGGTTGAGTGTTCTACTTTACAGAGGACAGTCCTCTCTTTGAAGGGCTGTCCAATCTTAAGTTTGGCTTAAAGATCAAGAACCCTAAGGAGAGACTAGAGACATAGCCATGCTTCTGAAGAAATAGACCAAGTCTATGAAAGCTTATGCTACAACTTCTTTCACTCAGTCTCAAAGGTAGTACAAGATCCCTTTGCCTAAGGAAAGATAATAAGGAACCTAAAGTGGAAAAACCCCAGACGGCATACTGAACAGGTACACAGGTAACCTGGTTGCACTATGGGAAGGTGTCATGTGTTTTTATATAGAGCTCATATAGTATTTCTAAACTGGTCATCTATACCTATTATATGTTAACAGACACATATTTTACTACAAATGTATGCTTTCTTTTGTTCTCCTTCTGCCCAGCTTTATTTGGGGCAGCAACCTGCCTGCCTTTTGTGGAGGATGCTCAGCTTGCCCTAGTTATGTCGAGTTTAGATTGCTGCAGTGTGTTCTATATGGGGCTGCCCTCAAAATATGTCTGGAAGCTTCACTTGGTGCAGAATGGTGTAGGAGGACAGCTGACGAGAGTCTGGGCTTTTGATCAGTTTTATATAGCAGTTACTAGGCTGTCTTCTTGTTTGCTTTTGGGCCCAATTCAAGGTGATGGTTGCTACCTCCAAATCCCTGAACCAGCTCCTCCAATGCAACATTCCTCAGATAACACTGAACTACAATTCAATTATCAACAGCCACCAGGAATGAGGGCAAGAGATGATGGAAGTGTGGCCCTACACAGGTGGAAGGTGCCACACTGGAGGGTGCTAAAGTGCCATTCATGATCCTGGTTCTTCACAAAATCAGACCAGGCCTCTGCCCCAACGAATCTACAATTTAAAAGAAGATATGGAGGAGACAACAGACTACAATTTATTGCAATGGATACTTTGGGCTCTTTAGAGACTAAGTTCATTACCCTTGCAATTTTTAAACAATGTGCTGGAAAATGCATTGAAGACCAGCAGAGTGGGAGAGGGATGGATCTGACCCATAGATCACAATCAAGCAGAACTCTTCTTAAAGTCAGAAGCAGCCATGCAAGACCATAACTAAAAACAAAATCCAGAGCTGAACAATACCTTTATTGGGACCCAAACGACAATAACAAAATGCCACAAAAGTGTACATGCTTTTGTGTTCCCTGGAACTTTTCATCAGGCTAAGTGGAACCAAAAATGAGGAGATGAGGGAAAAAACAGAAAAGTACAAAACTGATTTGGCCAGATATTATGTCTGCATCCAGTGGAACTTTCTACTGGGAATAACAATGAGTGTGAAAGAGGAAAGAGAGACATTCTCCACGACCATGTCATGGTAGCGCTATCTCTGGATCTTCTTCATGATGCTCTCCTGTTCTGTCCCTGAGAACAGATATGCCCGCAGGGTGTGCACTGTTCTTCTCAGCCCTCACCCTGATGCAAATGATTCTGGATCTTAGGGCTGACTATGCACTTTGCTGCCAAGAGATTCAGCAATTGCTAGAATTAGGCACACACACACACATACACACACCTCTGTCCCCTCGGGTGGTGTTGAAGGGGGATGAGATGTGTCCTGAGCTGACTTGATCCTTGTCAGAACCCTTGAAGAGAATTCAGGATAATGAGTGAACTGGCATGAGTGTGCATCCAGGGGAGATGTAGGCAGTATAAATTATTTTTTCTTTCTTGGGGCCGGCTCTGCTATTAGTCACAATGAGGCAACTGCCTTGGGTCTCAGAGGCAGGGGTGACAACTCCGAGGGCTGTTTTTTTCCTGAGCTTTCTCTTTTGTTGGAGGTTGTTGTGTGCCTTCAAGTCAAACTCCAAGTCAGGATGACCTTTTCATGGGGTTTTCATGGCATGGTTTAGTTAGAGGGGTTTTGCCAATGCCTTCCTCTGAGACTGAGCGAATGCCATTTGTGCAAAATTGTCCAATGGGTTTCTATGGCTAAGTAGGGATTTTAACCCTGGTTTCACAGACTCTAGCTCCAATGCTCAGACCACTGTACCCCATTGGATCTATGGGAGGGCAGAGTAGAATATGCCTGTCCTGTGGCTCCTAAATTAGCCTTCCAGATATTGTAGGTGTTGTGTGACCCTAAGGCAAGCCTATCAAAGGGCTTTCTTAGCATATTTCTTCAGAGAGTGGTTGCCATTGCCACCCTCTGAGGCCGAGAGAGTGTGACTTGCCCAAAGTCACCCAGCTGGGATTTGAACCCTGGTCTCCAGAGTCATAGTCCAACACTCAAACCACTACATTACATCAGCTCTCATGGAAGATTGTATTCCATTAATTTTCAGTTCAGTCAGACTCTGTACAAGGAATGGGGATTTTTATCCCTTAGCAGCAAAATAGGCTGGTCCTGCTTCTTCTCTCAGCCCCTATCTCAAATCCCAAATGGAAACAGCAAAATGAATCAAGGACAGGTTGAATGTTAAGTCTCTGTGCCCAACATTACTGAAGAGGAAGCTGCAACTCAAAGCATCTGCAGCGGATATACTCAGGGAAATGTGGATCTATTTTAAATACTGTGTTCTGCATCAGGAGTAAGATACTATATAAAGAACTGAACTCCACTCCCTGTGAAGAATAAATAGGTGTTCTACTTAACAGCATTCCCATTCCTGATTTCATCTAGCATTGCCCATTTGTTCTGGTGTTTATCTTCATAGCCTTAGGGCCTAGAAACTTGTTTCTTTTTAAAAAGAAATTAAGCAACATTGTGGGGTGTGACTGTGAAAGCATGGACTATGTTGTTGCTGTGTGTAGTCAACATGTTGTCGATTTATGGTGAACCTAAATAAAACTTATCACCAGGTTTTCCTGGCAAGATTTGTTCAGAGAGGGGTTGCCATTGCCTTCCTCTGAGGCTGAGAGAGTGTGACTTCCCCCAGGGTTTCCATGTCCAAGTAAGGATTCAAACCCTGGTCTCCTAGAGTCTCAGTCCAACATCCAAACCATTGCACCACACTGGCTTTCCATGAAATATGCAAATATTCCATGTGCAGCATGCTAACTGACTATGGGACAGTAGGAGTGTACCCAGGTAAAGTTAGACTTTGGCCTTAATAGCTTTGGAATTAACCCAGAGCTTTAAAGAAAATATCCAGAGTAGTGAACTAACTTTGGGGGTAATGTTCAGCCTCTTGGATAGCTACTTTATCAATCTGACTAAAGGGTGGAGGTGATACTGAAACTGCCCTGCTTAGTAGTCCAACAGTGTTCAGTGTTGTGTATTACTTCAAAATGGGGGCATACAAGACTTGTTGTCTTTCAGGGCCATCCTTATTATTTTAAGTTATGCTCTGGACGTCTGCCCCCAAGTCTTGATGGCATTCAGGATGACTAGATGTCCTCCTTTTCCAGGACATGCCCTACCTTTCAGCCTTCTGACCAGGAGGAATTCAAAAATATCCTCCGTTTTCAGCATGATTAGAAACATAAATTTATATTAATATTAGTGTTTTTAGCTTTTAGTTTGTTATGTCCTACATTTTCCTTGAATGTCTTACATTTCACGGTGCCTTGCCCTTTTTTATGGTTATGGCATATGGTCATCTTGGCACTGCTAGATCCATAACAAGCATCCTTCCTAAAGGATAAAATCAGGTGAGAAATCTTTCGATCCCCTTTCCACCCTTGGCTTTTGCACTAAGGCCAAAATCCCACTACAGACCAGCATCTTCTGGGACGCTATAGAAACGGAGAGAGTTGTCAGGCTCCGCTTAGCACGTTGTTACTGTTTTGCTGCATGGCTTCCCTGACTTTGCAAATGGAGTTTTGGCCAGAGGATACACCAGTTTAAACCTCCTTCCCCCTCTCTAAAGGGTTATCTCTGTTTGATAACATGCTTTGCGCAGTATTTTGATTCGGATGTTGCCACCTTGCTGGTAGGCGGAGTGCCAAGGCAGACAGATGGTCTTCAGCATAGAAGGTGCCAAAGAGGATATTTGGACTATGGATTTCCGCCCAGCAAGGTCAAAGCACTGCCTCAAATGGGACCCGAGTCCATGCCCTCTCTGGCAATAATCTCACTATTGGCCAGAATGCAATAGCCATGTGGTAGTGCAATCCAGATGCACAAGGTGGGATTGCTTGTTGGTCTACTCTCTCAATCAATCTGGACAACAAGATGCCTGTGAAGCAAATCACTATCCTAATTTGAATCAAAATGATTTGGGTTTCCATTAATAGCAGCAGAGCTGGGAACAGACAGATACAACCCACAAGGCACAACCTATCAAGACATGATTCTTCTGCACAAGCAGCCTTAAAATGAATGGAGAAGCATGGTAGGAGATCATACATGGTTTGTTGAAATGTCAAAGAAAATTGAGTTTTTCAGTAGACCACCAGCCCCAGCCACAATGGCCAGTGGTCAGAGATGATGGGAGCTGCAGTGCCAGGGGAGGGCCACACATCCCTCACATTCAGTACACTGCATCCTCTATGTGTAATGGAGAGGAGGGTAAGGCCTGGGGCGGGGAGTGGTTGGCTGCATCATTTACTAAAATCAGAAATAGCAAAATGTAAATATATTTAGTTAATTATTAATAAGTTTATAAATGTAATTTAACTGCACTTATGGCTGAAGGGGAGAATTTAACTTCACCATCCCTTATAATCTCCTTGCCTCTATTTTCTTTGACTTACTGATTCTCACACGGACAACAGCCAAACTCCCAAGGTTAAGAATTTTCAAATTCATTTCCTGGGAAAGATGAGCAGCTTTTTGTGTGTAGTGTCTGGTGTAAAATCTGGAAGATCACTGGGTGTAAAAAAGATCTCCCACTTCCAAGCTGCCCTTAATATTTGGTTGTTTTAAATCATTTAACCTTGGAATCATACTATAATCATGAATAAAAACAAGTGCTTTGGATCCTGTGATCTAAACTTCCTTAAACCAGGAAACAGTTTTGCAAAACCCCAAGAGAACTAGGCCCTGAGTAAAGAGCCATCTGAGGGGAAATGTGTGTTTTTTGTTTTGTTTGGGGGGGTTGCGTGTTTTTTTTTAGCACTGTCTTTCATTTCATTAATAAATACTTAAAACTTTATTATGGAATTAAATTGATATTAACATTCCAAAGTAAGTCAATCACTTAAGTTTAAAACATGCATAATTAAGTTACCCATTTAGATTAGAAAAATTCTGACTGAACTGATTTTAACTAGTTACTTTCTGTCTCTGACTAAAACACCTTCAGGCCACTCAGGGCAAGAAGGGCTATAATGTGCCAAAGAAGTTTTGGGATGCATGGCACTTGCGACATAGTGTTCCATGCGTTAAGGTGGGGGTGAGCATTCTGTGACTCTGCAGATGTTGGCAAACTGTCTCTCCCATCATTTCTCATCATTAGTCAGGCTAGCAGATGCTGATGGGAACGGCAATCCAGGAACATCTGGAGGATCACAGATTACCCCAGTTTCTCTTCTCTAATGGCTCTAATGGCAGGATCCAGTCCTTCAACCATTGCATCACAGCTTAGTTTTTACCAGAGCTAAGCCCCACATTCAGTTTTCTATGCTGGTTGTCAGCCATGGAACATGGGACACGATGACAAGAACAGCTTTGTTTCTGAACACATGCAGAGCTCCTTTCCCCTCATTATTGAGCATCCACAAGTAAGATTCACAGCTTTGGTCCGGGCTTGAATGGCACGATACACTGAAGCCCCACAGGCTTGGGAAAAGTTACCTTTTTTTGGAATGCAATTTCCACAATCCTCCGGTCATCACCAAAAATAGCTATGGCGCCTTAGGGATTTTTAGGAGTTGTAGTCCAAAAAATAACTTTTCCAAGCCCTGGACCTGGCATCTTTAAGTTTTGTCCCCCATGATGCAGAACTGAAGAGAAGGGTACCTTCAACTGACTGCGTCCCCAATGTGTTGCCTTTTCTCAAGGCTAGAGAGCTTACTTTTCATCCTACCCATACCCAACTCGAGTTTAACTCATGGTCAGATCAGGTCACGGCTTGGATTAACTTGGGAGGGGTGAGTATGTATGTGTGTGTGTATGTCAAAAAATAGTTTGCATCTGTAGCTAAGTCCAGTTTTTGGCTTCTCGGATGCAGGATTAGGGGGCTGCTTAGATGGCTGTGAATTAAAATGTGTACTCTCCATGGTCCTGAGGAGCTACTCTGTGTGTGTGTGTGTGTGTGTAATTCCTCCCCCCGCGCGCGCACACACGCACACATACTGTCCACATTGGTTAGCTGGCAACACACCCATGGCAAGCTGCATACCCCAAGAGGACTCAAATGAACTTTTAGATGGCACATGGACAAAGAGTAGCTCATCAGAGGAGCCGCCTGGTTGTCTAGATAGAAGTATAATTTGGGAGCTGTCCAAAAGATCTTTTATCAGTGCAGATCTGCTCAAATCCCAGACAGTTATTCAGGTTCCAATTTGGGCTGTAACAAGGAACAAAGAAACAGAAATAAGGAAGTTGCAGCCAAATTCAGTCTTATCTGGGACATGCAACATTATCACTGTTGCTTTTTAAATCAAGCTCCTAAGCCCACTAAAATAATGTTTTTCAGACTAGGTGTTTCTTTGGTGACGGCAACAAAAGCTCAAGTTGTTTAGTGAATCTTATTGGCAGCAGCAAAGCTTAGAAAAGTTACTTTGCCGGAAGAGAATTCCTAGAATCCTCTCCTCTCCATGGCCATAAGCTACATAGATCTGGGAGTTTTAGTTTTTTAAAAAGTAAATTTTCTGGGCAGCAAGACATATAAGCGACCAGAGCCCAGGATTTTCTCACAGTGATAACTTCTTATTAACAAAGAAGTCAGGTCACAGGTTCACAGCTTCTCAGGATTAAGTTAAGCAATAGGTTACAAGTGGTGCCTTAGGCAAGAGAAAGAAGAGTTGAAACAAAGTTGGTTAAGAACATGGTGGGTAACTTCCATGGGTCAATGAGAGTTGCGCTAATACCCCCTGATCCTGAAAGGAGCCACACACCCATCAGTCAGTGATGTGCCACTGGTGGTAAAAACACACACATTTTTGCTTTAAAAGTAACATATGCTTTCTTTCTGAGCTGAACCACGCTTCCTGGAGGCTTTCAGGAATTCAATTCAGATGAATGTCTTTATTTTAAAAGGCAAGAGTGGTGTTTTATTGCTGCTGCTATTGTTGTTGTCGTAATTGTACTATCTGTAGCAGCAACACTAGTGGTGGCACATGCAGCCTATAGGCTGAGTGTTGCCTAACTTTAATTTATAAGCCGGATGGGGGAGGTCCCTCAGTGAAAGTTATTTTTTCCTCCTCATTAACTTTAATTGGCTGCATTTACTGAGGCCCCACATTTCATTTGAAGAGCTCAGAGCAGCTTACCTATGGTTAGGAAAACAGAGACCTTTCTTTCAGAATGTGGAGGAAGAATGAGAAGATTATTCATGCTTAACTTGATGATGTTCAACTGATTTGGTAAATAAGACTGAAGCAGCAGGAACTTCAGATGCAGATGTGCTTAACTCCATCAAGGAACTAGATCAGATCCTCAAATGCAAAGATCTATCAGCAGATACCAAAGTCAGAATCATCCATGCCACAGCATTTCTGATTGTGGGAATTGGACAGTGAAGATAGCTAATAGGAAGAGAATCAACTCGTTTGAAAAGTGTCATTGGAAGAAGGTTCTGTGGATAGTGTAGACAGCCAAAGAGACAAGTAAATGGGTCCAAGAACAAATCAGTTCTGAACTCTCCCTAGAAGTCGTGACAACTATACTGAAGTTGTTGTGCTTTGCACATGAGACGGCATGATACGTTGCAAAAGATGATAATGCTGGGAAAAATAGAAGGCAGCAAAAAAAGGAAAAAAGGAAAAGGAAGACCACATTATAGGTAGACTGACTCAATCATGGTAGCTATAGCCCTGAATTCTCAAAATCTGTGCAGGGCTATAGATGACTGGAGTTCTCTCTTTCATAGGGCTGTCATAAGTCAGTGTTGGCTTGATGGCAAATAACAACAACAAAAGATGAATGTAGGGGGAAAGTGATCATTTCATGCTGGTACTTGAAATCCCATGGTAATGCACAGGTATAGGATGGAGGATGTTGGACTGGCAATAAAAGAGCTTATAAAAATTACTTTTTGACTGCTGGTTGGAAGATTCTAGGATGTGCAGTCCAAAAAAGTGATACATCCCCCCCCCCCCCCCCCCCCGGTCAAAGCTCTGGTACATGTGAAAAGGATCTTTGGGATTTGGTTCATCAAAAGCTGAGCAAGCCCCAGCTGTGTGATGAAGCTACCAAAGAGAGAGCGCGAGGGAGCGTAAAGGTAATTTTAGGCTGTATTAATAGAACTGCAGTTCTGAAGTCACAAGCAATAATAGTTTTGCTTTATTCTGCACTAGTGAGACCTCCTCTGGGGTCCTGCATTCACTTATGGTTGCTGCACTTTGAGAATGATTTAGAGAAACTGGAGATTTGGAGGAATGCAGCAGAAATGGTTTGGGACATGGGAAATTAGTCCTCTGAGGGACACAGGAATGGGCCAAGTTATGTTTAGACTAAGGGAATGAAGGTTGCGGAGGGGACATGATAGCATTTGTCCAACCCCCGAAGTACTTTGCTGCCTCAGAAGGTAGGCCTAGATCTAATGGGCTTAAGTTACAGGAGGAAAGACTATATTTGAACATTAAGAGAAACTTTTTAAGGAGAGAAGTTCAAGAATGGAACCAAATCCATGGAGAGATAACAAGTTCTCCCTTGCTAGAGGTCAGCAGAGAGAGAACGGACAGCCATCTACTAGGAATGCTTTGAGTTTCACTTCCTAGATCAATCAATCAATCAATCAATCAAAAAGTTTAACTAAATGGCTATGAAGACTTGCTCCAAATTCAGACCACTTGTCCATCTTTACCAGGGCATAAAGCCCTTCTCTGAAGCTGTTTCTGTCATCCTCTGTCCTTTTGGACCTCCACCACCAACCTTTTTCTGACAAGAGACACAGGCTGGGAGGAAGAGAGAAAGAGAGAGAGATGAACTGGATCTCCTGGAAGCAATTTAAATAGGCCACCAGGCCCTGAAGGTGTCCTAAGGCATAAAGTTACCCACCCCATTTTATACTGACTGGCGTGGCTCTCCAAGGTTTAAGAGAGGGGCCTTTGCTAGCCTTACTTAGAGATGCTAAGGAATGGACCAAAGGTGTTGTGCATCCAAAGCATGGACTCTAACACTGAGCTATGACCCTTTTCAGGAAGTTTACCATCAGAGTGCATGTTTCCCTAGCCTTTATTGATCTGCTTCACTTCATCAATACAGCCACAAGGTAGGTTGCACCAGTCTTGGTAGCGTAAAATTGGAAAATTTTGTTTCAGATCATTACAAGAGCGCAAAAGTTTCCTGCAGCCCATTATTTGTAATGCAAAATACCCTCACTTCATACATCTTGATGCTCCTGTAATTCTGTTACCTGAGTGATAAAGAATTCTGTGAAACTTGGTAACTTGTGCATACTCTCATATACCTGCCTAGATATCTTTTCCTCTCCTGTTTCTGAGACTCACGTGGGTGCTGCTGCTACCATCCACTGAACTACCCAAGACAGATGGAGCCTGCCAAGAACAGAGCTCAGAGAATCAGGCAGCCCATTTCCAAAACACAGGATTGGACATGAGGACATAAGGTTGCCACGAGGGAGATAATCCAGCATCAACCATTCATGTGAGAGGCAACGAAGGATGTGAATTGAAAATCCAAAGCAATTGAGCCAAAGGATGAATGAGCTTTGTAAGCAAACAGGGAATTGTGGTTCTGTAGATTTGATGTTAATCTCCTATTTAAAAGCCTTCTGTAACATGCTCTACCCAAGTGTGATCCATGAAAGGGTTCCCCAGGTTGAAGCTGAAAAGGGAACTCCAGATACCTGACTTCTAGCACTTTCTGCTATAATTACTGGACATCAACATTTTTGCAGAAAGTGGTGGTGGGAATTAAAAGTCCTGATTCTGAGCTTCCCTTGTCCTGACCCATTAGATACCAGTCCTTTCCTATAACAAGAAGGAACCCTCACAGGCTCCCAAGGCATCTTTGCTTCCAAAACAGACTTTGATTAATGCTGGCCTACTCTCTTCTAACCTAGAGGTTCTTTCCCCTAAGCT
>NC_056527.1:91206485-91209399 GCF_019175285.1 Sceloporus undulatus | reverse complement strand
TAGTAGTCTGTGGTTTGAGCTGTGGTTTTGTTATGGCCAGACAGTTTATTTGCTCAGAAGCACTCTTGAATATTGCTTTCTGTGCTCCAAAGCTAGGAGCTAGGGCCATTGGAACCATATTTACATCATTTGAGCCTTTAAAATCATATTAACCATAATTTCTGATCAATCAATCTCAGCCACCTCTAAACTCGTTTTCAAATTCAAATAACTTCTGTGAATAATTTCACAGAACTTTCTATCAGCCTAGAAAAACCTAGTAGTCTGTGGTTTGAGCTGTGGTTTTGTTATGGCCAGACAGTTTATTTGCTCAGAAGCACTCTTGAATATTGCTTTCTGTGCTCCAAAGCTAGGAGCTAGGGCCATTGGAACCATATTTACATCATTTGAGCCTTTAAAATCATATTAACCATAATTTCTGATCAATCAATCTCAGCCACCTCTAAACTCGTTTTCAAATTCAAATAACTTCTGTGAATAATTTCACAGAACTTTCTATCAGCCTAGAAAAACCACTATCATGTGGCACAACTGTGAAGTTCAGAGCTCAGGGACTAAAAAGGTAGTGACTGCAATTTCTAAAGTAGCTTGGGCCCTTCACAAACCTTTTCCCCTCAAAGATGAACCATGTCTCTAGAGGAAACACCTAGTATGAAAAGAGGAACCTTGCACCACAGCCAGGGCTTGCGGGATCAAAGCACTTGATCTTTTCGATTATCAGGGACAACAGCATTATCTCCCACTCTTCCCTCTTCCCTCTGAGCTTAGTTGCAATCCTCACAGAAACTGCTGCTGTTGGTGCCTGTGGGATTTTCCAACAATATATAGCTGTAAACTGTCCCAGTTGCAGTGTGAAACATTTTGGGGAACCTTGAGATTGAATGGGTAATTAAGATCCATTAGCTTTGCAAAACTCCTGCTTGCGTCAGGCATTTAAAAAAGCTAAGATATATTTGTTATTATGGATCAACACACTGCTTTCATTTTTGGACTATAATGGGGTGGTGGCTGTTATGAGGACTGTTATCATGAGTGCACTTCCAAATTTGCCACTGTTGTTTGTTAACTGCCCTTGAGTCGACCTCAACTCATGGTGATCCAGTGGATGAGACATCTCCAAGATCCCCTGTCCTCCACTCACCTGCTCAGGTCCTTCAGGCTCAGGTCCATGGCCTCCATGATTGAATCCAACCATCCGACATGTGGTCTTCCATGCTTTTGTTTCCTTCTGCATTACCTACCACTATTTTTTCCCCCTACTTATTCATGTTTTCGCATGATGTGGCCAAAATACGACAGATATAATTTAGTCATCCTGACTTCCAGGGATAGTTCAGGTTTGATTTTTTCAAGAACCCATTTGTTTATCTAGAAAATAGTGCTGGACTCTGCTGAGGATTTGGCTTGGAGAGCAGCATTCTTCCTTGCATTATGAGTGTGGGAAACCAACTACGCTGGAGATAAGCATGTTGTGGTTTTCGAGATTTTGACAAACTACCATCACACCTCACTATTTTCTATGTTTTTTCCTGATAGAATCTGGACCAACACACATTTCTGATTTGATTTCTAATAGATTAGAAATCTGGGCCAAAGCTAACAAAATGAATTTCAACACAGAGAAATGGAAGGTACTGCATTTAGGGCAAAAAAATGAAATGCATAGATATAGCTTGGAGGGCACCTGGCTGAACAAGACTACATGCGAAAGGGATCTAGGAGTCCTAGTAGACCACAAGTTGAACATGAGTCAACAGTGTGATGCAGCAGCTAAAAAAGCCAATGCAATTCTAGGCTGCATCAATAGAAGTATAGTGTCTAGTTCAAGGGAAGTAATAGTGCAACTCTATTCAGCTTTGGTCAGGTCCCACTTGGAATACTGTGCCCAGTTCTGAGCACCACAATTCAAAAAGCAATTCAATCTGGAGCATGTCCAGAGGAGGGCGACTAAAATGCTGAAGAGTATGGAAACCATGCCTTATGAGGAAAGACTTAGGGAACTGGGGATGTTTAGCCTGGAGAAGAGACAGTTAAGGGGTGATATAATAGCCCTCTTTAAGTATTTGAAGGGGTGTCATATTGAGGATGGAACAACCCTGTTTTCTGCTGCTCCAGGGACTAGAACCCAGAACAATGGATGCAAACTCCAGGAACAGAGATTCCCCCTAAACATTAGGAGGAACTTCCTGACAGTAAGAGCTCTTCGACAATGGAACACACTCCCTTGGAGCGTGGTGGGGTCTCCTTCCTTGGCGGTCTTTAAGCAGAGGCTGGATGGCTGTCTGTTGGGGATGCTTTGATTGTGATTTCCTGCATGGCAGGGGGTTGGACTAGATGTCCCTTGTGGTCTCTTCCAACTCTACGATTCTATGATTCAATGAAATTTCTCTATTCCACTATAAACCTTACATTGAATTTTAGGAGCTGTCCAAAGTGCTGAACAAAAGCACTTGCTACTTTAATCACTAACTGTGCAACCCCAACTCCTTTGCTATTGTAGCAGAAAGTAATCCCTCCAGATAACCAAAGGATTCACAGATACAGACCTCTTTTAAATAAAAGGTATTTTTCAGTTTGGACAAAGCTCCTGTCCTAGCCCTGGGTGAACGACATTGCATTTAATCCAGGTTGATATCATTTTGGGCAATGATCCCTGTCTTTAAAAGTTCAGCAGAAAGCTCTCGCCTTCAGATACTTGCACCCAATCTCTAGGGCTCCTGCAAGAAGGAATAAGAGGCCGACTGTCACGGAAAGAACTGGGTGGAGGGATGGGAGTGGAGACGTGGTTTATTATGAAAGCTTTCCCCGGACTGCCCAGAAAGGAAAATGCTAAATTAGTTTTCATTGATCTTTCTGGAAGCATTTAAACCATCCTCCCCACCCACAGCCACCCTGCTGGAATCCTCTTAAGGGA
>NC_056527.1:91146525-91206475 GCF_019175285.1 Sceloporus undulatus | reverse complement strand
AAATCCTTGAGCCACAATATGGCATTTTAGTTGTGTTTTAAAAAAAAAATGATTACTACACTTTTCATCTCCACCAGTGTACCCTTTTCTCAGCTGGGCAAAGCAAGATGGTTAGAAGAGGGAGGAAGATGTAAAATATGAAATACCTTAAAGATTATTTTGGGGAACAGTGGCATATAAATACCAGCTGTGCATTGAGACTGCTAATGCGGTTCTCAAAAGTTCAAAAAGAATAAGAAATTACACATTTGTTCCCAGCTTTAGACTCATATAGTCCAAGCATTTTTACAGTGCAATCCTTATGTACCTGTTCAGAAGCACTCCCTGTGAAGTTCAGTGGGACTTACTCCCAGGTAAGGAGAGACAACACTACTCCCTAAAAGGATAAGGAAGCAAGACTGGTTTGTGCTGGGCTCTTACATTTGTGTGTGTGTGTGTGTCTGAATGTCAAATTAAAAAGACCCAAGGCAGAGGGTCAGCCCTACATTAGTCAGACTGAGGTGACTGCCTTGGAAAGCAGATACTGGATGAAACATCAGAATGCCCCTGGCTGTAACTACTAAGCTTCCTGGCCTTTACCACACACTGATGAAGGAGAGAGTTGTGTGCAACACAATGCCTGTGGCCTTCAAATATGATAGAAGATGCCGAGTTATCGTCACTACTGAAGGAGGGAACTGAGCTTGGGAAAGTTACTTTTGTACTACACTAATAGGATTTTAGAAGTTGTCATCTAAATAAATAATATTTCCAAGTGCTGCAAAGGGACTGTTCCGTTGGCTTTCAGATACAGAATGAGAGATCATCATTTTGCCTTTTGCCTCAGGCAGCAGAATGCCTTGGGTCAGCTGTGCTGAGGCATACAAGTGGTTAATACTTCTCAGAACACAATCCATTGGAAATACACTTCTTGGAACCTCATCACATTGGACAAGTGCTCCACTTTATAATGACCAAACCCCTATAAATACAGTTGGCCCAGGCTTGCATCCTTCCGAGGTCGCTAAAATGAGTACCCAGACTGTTGGGGGCAAATTAGCTTACTTGCTATTTAGCTTACTTGCTGTTCACCGCTATGATCTTTGGAATAGCGGTATATAAACAAAACATATTATTATTATTATTATATCTGTGGGTTTTTTATCCACAAATTCAACCATCCACTGCTTGAAAATATGTTTTAGAATATATAAATTCCAAAAAGCCATTTTATATACGGAACACCATTTTACTATACCATTATATTTAATGGGACTGAAGCATCCACGGATTTTGGTATCCACAGGGGGTCCTGGAACCAAAACCCAATGGATACCAAGGGCCCAATGCATATTGCTGCTCTACAGATTCTCACAAGATCCCTGTAAGATAATTTAGCATTTTCAGTCTTTATAGTGCATGTACTAGGGTATATGTGAAAGTATACACCTAAGAAGCTGGTCAATACATTCACCAAAGTGGTGGGATGTGGATCCAGGGTTTCTTCTTGCACAGTTCTCTTTTCTTATGCAACCTTGTTCTCAGGCAAAGAACAAGGTTGCATAAGAAAGAGAACTGTCCAAGAGGAAACTCCAGATTCAAATCTCACCACTTTTAAAGTTGGCCTAATGGTTACAGCCATGGGCTGTTTGTTGCTTTCCTCCGTTGAAATCAAGACGCTGTATGTGGCTTTCCTTCTCTTCACTGTAGTCTTCCAACAGCCATGTGAGGTAGGTCAGGCTGAGAACGACTGACCCAAAATCACCCCGTGGAGAAAGCCAAGGTCAGATTGAAATAAAAAAAGCAAGCAAGCAAACTCTGTGTGAAACTGGGGGGACATCATTGACGTGAAAAAAGATCATGCCAGTGGCACCCTCGGGGCAGAGGGCAACATAAAGAGAAGGGCCCACAAGCACTGGAAGGGTGTTGACCACAATCTGAAGTCATCCTGAAGACACACACAATAGGCCCATCTGAAGACAACTCTCTCATATGACCATTACATCCAGAGTTTCAAATTACCTAATGACACTACAATTGTGCTTTTCTGTGCAAGAGTACTCCCTGAAGTCAGAGCTGCCTGTTGTGCCCTAATGCCCCTTAATGGCATTCCAGATCTTCTGGCCTGATGCCAAGCATTGCCTCATCTTTATTTCTAGAAGCTGAGGGATCGAAAAATCCTCCAGTTCGCACACACCATGCCAACTAGTTTGAAAAGTTCTTCCAAAGAAGTGACACATCCAAGTCGTGGCCTCTTATTCAATACTCTAAACACCTTCTCCTCCTCCTTGTTTTTGCTGTTGTTCAAACTGCCATTACAGACACACTTTACAAAAGCAAAAGAAGATAAGTCCCGGCCTCCAAGGGTTTAAAGTCTAAAAAGGGGAAAGTCAGGAAACAAGAGAGACAAAGGTAACAAAGAAGTCCCCCCCCCATCCCAATTGTCCAAGTAATCTTGTTACATGCTAGGGAGGGTGTGCCTCTCTGCACACCCCCAGAGACACTCTTGGCCTCCTCTAGATTCTTGTTTCACAAGTTCTAGGACTGATGAGGGTATTTCAAAGGCAGGGTTGAGCCAATGGGGCTACAATCCCAAACACAATTGGACTGGCTTACCCATTTTAAACCTATATGATGTGCCCCCCCCCAAATAGATCATTTAGCCCTGAGTTGAAAATGAACTAAACTACAGGAGAATTTAAAGGCATAGCCATATTAGTCTGGAAAAAAACAGTACACAAAGGGATCTTGTAACACCTTTGAGACTAACTGAAAGAAAAAAAATTAGTAGCATGAGCTTTAGTAGGCTTGAGGCTACTTGCTCAGATGCATGAGGTAGAGTGCAAAGCCCAAGGACACACCTGAGCTTTCATAGACCTGAACCTATCTGCTCAGATGCATGAGGTAGAGTGCAAAGCCCAAGGACACACCTGAGCTTTCATAGACCTGAACCTATCTGCTCAGATGCATGAGGTAGAGTGGAAAGTCCATTGACAGACCTGAGCTTATGTAGACTTAAGCCTACTTGCTTAAGTAGGCTTAAGTAAAGTGAGGTAAAGTGGAAAGTCCAGGGATAGACCTAAATTTATGTAGACTTGAGCCTACTTGGTCAGATGCATGAGGCTGAGTGGAAAGTCCAGGAACAGATCTAAACTTATGCAGACTTGAGCCTACTTCAGATGAATAAGGTAGAATGAAAAGTCCAGGGACAGGTGTGAGCTTTTGTTGACTTGAGCCTGCATAAGGTACAGTGGAAAGTCCAAAGATGGACCTGAACTTTTGTAGGCTTGGACCTACTTACTCAGATACATGAGGTGGAGTGAAAAGTCCAAGAACAGGCTTGAGCTTTCGTAGACCTATAGGTCTGTCTCTGGACTTTCCACTCTACCTCATGCATCTGAGCAAGTAAGCTCAAGTCAACCAAAGCTCATACTACCAACTTTTTCTGTTAGTCTCAAAAGGTGCTACAAGATCCCTTTGCATGGTCAACTACAGGAAGATTCTAGGTTGAATCCTTTGGTGAGACGGGTGAAATCAAGAGGCCTCTCCTTCCCGCTGCCTGACATGGAGTTCAGACCCATCTATAGCATTTGGATAGCTTTTTCCATATTGGGACCCAATCTCTGGGAGGTTAGACTCCAGGTTCACCCCCTTGGATGTCTTCTTGATAAAATTCAGAGGAAGACCTGGAGAGGATTCACTACCCCACTGACATGGAAACCACTAGCCTTCACACAACACGCAGGCACACTTTTACCAGGGAGCATGAGAGGCAGCGTCGTGTAGTGGTTTGAGCTTAGGACTAGGACTCTGAAGATCAGGGGTTCAATTCCCTGCTCAGCCATGAGACCCACTGGGTGATCTTGGGCAAGTCACATCCTCTCAGCCTCCGAGGAAGGCAATGTCCAACCTCCTCTGGGCCAATCTTGCCAAGAAAACCCCATGATAGACCCTGAGAGGGTGTGACTTGTCCAAGTTGGAAACGACTTGAAGGTACACAACAACAACAACAAAGGAGCGAAGTCACAAGTTTGGTTGACTCCTCCTTTACTCTTGAGGAAGACAAGATTAAAGTTGGTGGTGCATATAAATGGACAAAAACCTTTTTTTCTAAGTCTATTTTATTAAATTTATTAAATTTCTGTTTAATAATTTTAAAAATTATTAAAATTATTTAAAATTTTATTTAAATATTTAATTATATATATGTGTGTGTGTGTCTTAGATTTTTCAATATACGACCCTCTTCTTTCTCTCTCTCGATTTTTCCAGGCAGTTGCATCCAGATTTCATCAATCCAGTCATCAATTATTTCATCAAAAGAGCTTGGTCCTCTCAACAGTTCATCAAATCATATTACCATCTAATCTTATGCTTCTGTTATTAAACCATCATGCAAACCATTGCTCAGAAACAAGGTTTCATCCACCAGTTCCTCCAATAACTTTTGTACTTTCATAAACATTTGAACATCATGCTGGCAACTTCTTTCTTTCAGTGAGTCTCAGAAGTGCTACAAGATCTCTCTGCATCCTATCTCACAGATTCATAAAAAAGGCTATATAGCTTTGAACAGTGGATCAAGTGTTTCCAAAAATGTCGCATCTTTTCAGTTCTGGGGGGGAAACGAAGGGGATCGGAGCCTTCCCTGGTCTTGCAAAGAACAAAAAGAAGCATCTCTTTGTCAGCTCCAGGAAAGGGAAGAGGAAGGAGGGATGGAAAGAGAGAAAAGAGAGACGCCACACAAAGAAAGCTGGGCGGAGGCAGGGAAGGGACCCTCATTGTTCTGGATCTGGGGCAGAGAATAGGGATCTGGTCCTCTTCCTTAATGCCTGGAATCGACTACCTCCCCGATCCCCCTCAAGGGATCCTAGGATCTGAAAGAGAAGACACTGGGGGGAAAGGCTCCCCAAGGAAGAAGAGGGCTCAGTTTTGTGTCCTTTGTTGTTGGGTGCCTTCTTCAATTCCCCATCATGGGCTTTCCTTGGCAAGATCCTTCAGAGGGGATCTTCCTCTCTGAGGCTGAAAGAGTGTGATCAGGGATCTCAACTGGATCTCTTTTTTGGATCTCAGCTGATCCCACTCACCAGCCACACTCTCTCAGCCTCAGAGGAGAGGGGCCCATCCTGGGAAAGCAACCAATCTCCTCCCTCCTTGAATACATCGTAGCCCCATTTCCTTGCCTGGTCTAGTTTCAATGGACTGTTTTAATGGTCAGTCTGTTTAACTGATGTTTTAGCGGAAGGAGGGAATGACTGCGATGTCGGTTTTTAGATGGGTTCCTTTCATCGTAAACCGCCTCGAGTGTCTTTTCGACAGAGAGGCGGGGTAAAAAAAAATAAAGTTTTCTTAGGAGGAGGATGATGATGATGATGATGATGATGATGATTTATGATTTAGAAACCCTCTGGGAAGAAACTTGCCCACAACAACCACAAGAAACTCCAACTCCTAGAATGCGCCTTGAGTCAGAAAAGAATTAAAGCGGTGCCAAAGTGGGTGATTCTCCAGTGTGGATCTTGTTATGGGTTTCCCTTGAAGTCCCCCCCAAGAAGCCACTTACGTGTCCCATCGAACCTGTTGGCGATGTTGTCCAGGAAGGTGTTCTGCGGGGCCAGCAAGCCTTTCATCACTGGCATGGCGGCGGAGGAGGCATGGGCACCCGATGCCAACCCCGGTGCCCACCCTGGGAAAGAAGGATGGAGGGAGGGATTGATGGAGGGATAGAGGAATGGATGGATGGAGGGTATGTGGGTCTAGGATCGGTGCCCAGAGAGTCTCAGGGTTCTCCCTGACCCAAGGTGCCCAGCCACATCCCGGACCAGGCTGGCATCAGAGAAAGCTGGCAGCGCTGGCTGCCTGCTTCCTTCTCCCTCTCCCTCTCCCTTTCCCTTGGCATTTCCCTCCCCGCTAATCCCAGCCCTGCAATTAGCAACTGGGAGGAGGGAGGGAGGGAGGGTGTGTGTATGGTGTGTGTGTATTGTGTGGTTGTGGGGATCAGGGAGGGGAAGGAGGCAGGGATGGAGAAGGAGCCCGCCCAGAGCCCAGCGCAGCCTCCTGTCCCCCGATCCCCTCCTCTCGCCCTCATTCACAGGATCGCCTCTCCCCTGACACGTGTCAGAGAACTAAGGTGCACTCCCTTCCAGGCTCCGCAGCCAGGACCCAGGGAGCCCAAGGATCCGGGACACACTCAGACACATCCAAGGACCCCCGGCTAACTTGTTGTTTGTTGTTGTGTTGTTGTTGATTGTTGTTGTGTGCCTTCAAGTCGTTTCTGACTTATGGAGACCCTATCCTGGAGATTTACTTGGCCAGACTGGTTTACTTGGCTTGGCCATTGCCTTCCCCTGAGGCTGAGAGAGTGTGGTTTTCCCTAGCCTAGGATTGGAACCCAGATCTTCCAGACTCCTTCATTTTGAGCAGGATGAAGAAGCATGAATCTCTATTTGTATGAGTGTAGCTTTTATTTTATATCTACACATTAAAACCATTTAAAATAATGTACACATTAAAACCATTTAAAATAATCAGTCATATATCACAAACTATTTCTTTTCCTGCTGTGTTAAGGATAAGCTAATTGGTCTAAATCACCACACCAACTTTCCTTCTTCTTTCTTTCTACATTTTGAGGGGTCTTGTCCTCCTTTGTGGTTTGGAGGACATTCATCACCCTGCCTTAAGGTCACCATAAGTCAGAAATGACTTAAAGGCACACAACAACAAGGCACTCCTACCTGGGGGCTTCTTGGCAGGATTTGCTCACAGGAGGTTTGCCATTGCCTTCCCCTGAGGCTGAGAGAGTGTGACTTGCCCAAGATGATTGAGTGGGTTTTATGGCTGAGCAGAGAATCAAACCCTGGTCTCCAGAGTTATGGTCTAGTTCATTTTTTAGGGGGACAGAAACCTTGTCCCTTATGGGGCAGGCAGATGTCCCGCATTATAGGGGATGCCCCTTATCTGAGGCTTAGGAAGCTTTTCTTTTTTACACAGTCTGAATGAGATGCCAACAAATAAAATCCTGTTATTTTGGATTGTGGGCCTTTCATAAAGACAGAAACGTGCGCATCACAGAATGTATGGATGTGGAGTGTGCATTTATTTCTACAGACAAATAGATGGCTACGTTAACTGGACCTAATAAAAATATTCCTCAACTGTGGGGTGTTTTTTGGCTGGAGGATGTTGCTCAGGGACCAGCCTGGCTGCTTTTCTTTATCTTCTTAAATCAGGCTTGATTTTTGCAAGTTCAGTTTCCCTGTAGGCTGTAAAATGTTCTCCCTTCCTTAGCAGGGGTTAAACCCCCCCCCACCAAAACCCACCTTCCCTCTGCTTAAAAAAGACAAAACCCTTGAAACAGTGCCCAGCCTTCAAGGCAGGGGGCTGGTACAGAATAGATGGGCATTGGTTGCCATCCAACTCTGTTCTTCTCTCTCCTCCAGTCAGAGCCCTGCCCAGTGCCAGTGGCCATGGTGACAACAGACAGAGCAAGACAGTTCATGCATCCTCCCTTATTCTGGGAAACTGCCTTTTTACCATCCCAGGGAGACATGTTCTGGGTTCGGGTTTAGGTTCAATCTTGGAGAGATGCTGAGGCCACTTTTGCTCCCGGCAAGTTTTGTCTGCTGCTTCTGGGAGAGAGGCAAGATGAAAACCTCACCCCAGAGTCCTATTTTTACAGTCTCAAAACTCCACTGAGCAATGAAAGATAATAGTAAAGAAGAAAAAGTGCCTTTGAATCACACACAGAGTTCAGAGAGTGGTCCAAGTCAGTGTGTTACTACAGAGGTGTGGGGGTACGAACTGCACCAGGTGACATCCTAAGAGGGGTAACACCATTGGTCCCCAAACATCCACCTTTTGGCAAAGTTTGGTATGGGAAAGAGGTCGATGGAGGGGAGGTGACACCATGAGTTACTGAACTGGGTGACACCAACCCTAATGATGACACTGCTCCGAGCCAGGTCTTAAATCAGCATCCAATTCAATTTCCCATTGAATGAATGATCCTATATATGACTGGAGTGAAAACCTAACTTGGCCTCTTCAAATGAGTTTTGCATTTCCAAAGCAGTGGTAAAACTTTGGAAGTAAAATGATGCATGTGCCCCTAAGCATGGGCAGAATAGGTTTTTTTTTTCTGGCTACGGTGCAGCATGGTGAACATATGTGTATATGGGTCAAAAAATTACATTTCTGCCAGGTAAGCCATCACAGGCTGTATGAAGGCAGTGGACTGGACCAGAGTTGAGAGAGGATGGGCTTCCATTCTTTTCTGTGCTATCTGTTTTTCTCCCTTCTTTTCAGGATTCATTCGGAAGGCATTGTTTTTAACACAACTATTTGAATAATTCACACATTCCGGGTTTGTTATTCATACCATGGAACCCCATCTCTGCAGATATCTGTGAGTTCAATGGCTCAGCACTCAAAGATGGAGTCGATGATGCCAATCCACTTGAAGCATGTTCAAGGCATGCAGAGTTTTATCCTGGTTTATCCCGGGTCTATTTGCATTGGTTATTCACACAGCCGAGAATCTAAACCTTTTAGAAAACCTTGGAAAAACTGACATCGGTTAAGTGGGGTTTTTGGCAGCCCAAGACTTAATCGGACGTAATCAAAATGCATGTGAACAACAAAGATTCAACCCAAATTCTACCTGGATTATTTTCACAGTTCTCAGCCAAAAGAGGGCAAGATCACTCTTCCCAGAAATCTGTTGTGATTCATTGCAGGGGCTCACCTTCATTGCTCCCTTTTAAGCTCCATACATTTACTCTCCCACCATGACACCTTTGCTAGAAGTTTCCAAAGGAATCATTTCTCGGTTCCCTGTGGCTCTCACTCCATCCACTTAGGCTTCTCTCATCATTTTCCCTTCCCCACCATCTCTCTGTCTGCCCCTTCCAAATCTGTCTGATACCAGTGAGCACATTAATGCCGAAATGAATATTGCTCACTCCTGCAGCAGTGTCTCACGAATCTACTCACGAATCTGGGCTTATAGTGCAGGGTTTTTAGGATCAAGATAATGGCTTTCACGAAGGACTGAAACTTCACATCCCCATCTTGTCTCCTGTGACATTACATTTTGCAAAACTGGGTATTGGGCAGAAAGGTGATTAGGAGGGAAAGGAGGATGTAATGGTTTGAGCATTGGACTGTGATTCTGGAGACGAAGAGGAGAATTCTAATGGGACTATTCAGATGCGCACAGGGCTTCATTTGTGCCAGGACTTGGCACAATCAAGAAGTGTGGTGTGACTAAAGAAAAGAGCATCCCTGAGCATTCTTACTTGCAAGCAGACAGCAACTGAGCATCTCTTTCTAGAGGTGAAGCCCTAACAACATACAAAAGAGTCACCCACACAAAGAGACCTCCACTGTGTAGCCAGAACTTCCAACTTTCTTGGTCAACACTGCCCTCTGGCAGCCAACCAATGCCAGGGCATTGAGATGTTAGGAAGATGTAAATATTGCATTGGTTCACCTCTTGATACAGTAGTGATGGATGGATAGAAACATCTGTTTAATAGATAGGTTGTTGGAGCCAGGCTTTTGTTCCTGGTCTCTCAGGACAACAGAAGTCAATTTGGAAGCGAGGAAGGTGATTAAAATGGAGCCTGCTTTGAGCAACACAAAATGCCAGTGGCACACACACAGACAAACTTTGACAGTTCTGATCAGAGTTAGATTATAATGGAGCAAAAGCTCTTAGCATAGTTCCCAGCCCCCAAAACACACTCACCTGCCCCCCCCTCTTTCATTCTCATTTTGTTATGGATGAGGCAAGTCCAGAGGTCCAGGGAAGAAATGTGTGGTTCTCTAGATACTGTTGAACTATGCTCTCTACCAACCCAGATTATAGCTGATGTTGTCTGGGGATAATGGGAAATATAGTTCAGCAATATCAGGAGACCCACAGATTCCCCAGCCATGGCATCAAGCATATTTTGTTTGTTTGGAATTCAATGGAAGGTCAGTGAGTGGGCAGTGTTCTTTGAAAATAGACAATACTATGATTTCTCATGTATGCAGAGTGTTCATAGTGTTTTGTATACATTTTCCTGCAAAAGTCCTTACAACAACCTGGTAAGGTGGATCAGCTTGTTTTCTTCTTGTGTGCTTTCAAGTTATTTCTGAGTTATGGTGACCTTAAAGTGAATCTATTCCAGGGTTTTCTGAGGCTGAGAGTGTGTGATTTGCCCAAAGTCACCCAGTGGGTTTCCATGACTCCAGAATTGCAGTCCAGTGCTCAAACCATTACACATTGGTTCCGTCAGATTTCTTACCAGCATACATATAAAACATATTGTTTTAAAATGTTTCATATGGTTTTAAAACTACTTTTTAAACATTGCTTTTTATCATTTTTAGCCATATATTTTATATTATTTTAAAATATCTTTGGCAGTTTAAAACCATTTTAATGTTCATCTTCCATATGTATTAATTTTTTTGTATCTCATTATATAGGCCACCTTGAGTCTCAGTTTTGGGGAGAAGATGGAATGTAAATAAAGTTGGCAACAAATAAAAAGTAACAGCATAAGAGAGTAATTGAAAAGTGTGGTGTGGATAAAGCACTTTCCTCCAATAAACTACAATTCCCAGGATTCCCTAGCACTGAGCCAGGGCAGTTAAAGCGGTCTCAAACTGGATTATTTCTGCAGTGTGTTTCTTCTGGCTCACCCCTCTGCCCACTTGGTAGTAACACCATTCCCCTGTGCTCCAGTTGCTGGCAGAATGGACTTCCCTCTTCTCCTGCAGCTGCTGCCCAGTAAAGTAGGTTGGGGGAAGTTACAGCTGTGACAATAGTGTCAAAATTGTGACTAAGCAGCTAGTGTGAATATGGAACCGTGACTTAGATTTACTCATCCGTAAATGTTTTGCATTCACAATCACTACTTAGTCATGATTTTGACATTACTGCCATAGTCGCAGCTCCCCCCAGCGTACTTTACTAGATTGTATGGGGGAAAGGAGATCCCTTCTGCTGGTGGTTGGAGCATGGTGGAATGACACTCCCATCAAACTGGGTTTTTATTATTGTTGTTGTTGTTATTGTTGTTGCTATTATTATTATCCTTCTTATTTATTGAAGTATACTTAACTACATAGCTGATACAGAATTAATACTTTGTTTGTTGTGTGCCTTCAAGTCTTTTGAGACTTATGATAACTTTAAGGTGACCCTATTATGGGGTTTTCTTGACAAGTTTCTTCAGGTAATGGCTACCTTTGCCATTACTGTCCTCTAAGGCTGAGAGATTGTGACTTGCCCAAGGTCACCAGTGGGATTTCTATAGATTTGAAACCTGGTTCCAATGTTCAAACCACTACACCATGCTGGCTCTAATACAATCTCTAACAAAAAGTATCTTCCCTGTATAGAATCAATTCATCTCGGAGTAGCAGGTGAATGAGAGACAGGAGGAAGCCCCAGGATTTTTTCAATTTTCAAAGGAAACTGCTGTGCCATTCATGTGCTCTTTGCTTTCTGGGAGCATTCAGCACCAGAGCTTGACGAAGTTGCTTTTTGGTGTACAATTTCTGGAATCCCCACCTAGCATACCAGTCTCTAAGTGGGGGGAGGTGGATTCTGGGAGCTGTAGCCCCAAACAGTGGCTTTGCTAACCTTTATGCTGAACTTAGTGAGGCTTAGTTTGATCCAAAGACAATTCTCCATGGCATCCTGTCTCACACAGACACTGAACAGAGAAACTATGAAATTTGATCAGCTGCCTTTATTTAGAAGAGGTCAAGGCGATAGATGTTTGAAAAGCACTATTTACAAAAGGGGAAGGGACACCATGATGCTACCTTTGTCACAGCACCTGGCACCCAGTTGATGTTAAACAATTGACAGCAGAGGCAATGAGAGAAACTCTTGGAAAAGTTTTCCTCCACTTTAAACGTTTCTTAGTCAAGAGTATCAAGACTGCTAGTCTTTGGGCCGGACAGGAAATTGTTCTCCAGGGGTGCCAGGCACCCTGGAGCAGACCCTGCTGCAGCATATGACACCACTGGTGCCAGCTGGGTGTCACTGGACACATTCTCCTTGGGCTCCACAGCCAGCTCACTCGCCCTCTTCCCCATGGTGAGGATCCCAGCCGCCTGGTTATCTGAGTCATGGAAGAGACGGTAAAGACGGCTCTGGAAGGTCTTGGTGGCTGTGGCACTGCTCCGCTTGCCGAGGGTTAGGATGCCGGCGGCGTGGTTGCCCATCCCATGTAACAGGTCAAAGATGTGGCATGGGCAGCTCTTTTGTCGGCAACAATCTGGCATGGTTTGTTTGGCCACTGCCAAAGAACACAGGAAGAACAGTAGCAGGAAGGAGAGTCGTGGCACCTGCAGAGGGCAAGAAAAGCCTGAATACACAGCAGTTTCCAGTTCTTTGGTGGGGCCTGAATAGAAAGCTATCTTATTTGGAGCCAGAGCATTAGTCTATCTAAGCCAATATTGTTGGCACTGACTGGCAATGATGGCTTTTCAGAGTTTTAAGCAGGAGTTTCTCACAGTGGCGTCACTAGGGTTGGCGTCACTTGGTGCGATAATTCATGGTGTCATCCCTCGACAAACTGACTCCCTCCCATACCACACACTACAGAATCCTTAGTCATGTTTTTCGCACTAATGTTACTCTTAAATCATAATTCCCATATACTATATCACTGAATGTAACACTAATAGTTGTAACATATAAACAACTAGCAAAATTAAAATTATACCTTCAAATTATAATACCTAAATGTATTTACATACACAGTGAAGATTTGATTAAATGTGGTGTTTTTAAAGAAAAAATTAAAAGAATGTTTTTTAAAAGTTATTTTTAATTTAAAAAATTAAAATTTTGAAATTTGAAAATTGAAAATTGAAAAAATCCTGGGGCTCCTCCTTTTTCCTTTCTCTGAACTTAACCCCACTTTTTAGTAAGGATTCTCCTCATTCAATCATTCCATCCCCCCCAATCTGAAGATCAATCTGATCAGACTGAGAGTGTTGCAATAACATGATGGCAAATTTTAGCTTGACTGGAAAATTGTTAATGCAGCCATCCATTGCACAAGTAATGGTGAATGATGCTGGGAATTGCAATCCAACACTTTGAGGGACACACAATCCCCACCCCTGTATTAAGACCAACTGGTTTGTGTTCCTTTGTCCTGCAAAATAAATATATAGATCATTCTAAAAATCCCAAGATTAAGAATAAATTATTATTATTACAGTATTATTATTATTATTATTATTATTATTATTATTATTATTATTACCCTTTATTTATGAAGCACTGTAAATTTACACAGCGCTGTACATGCAATCTTTTTAGTTAGACAGATCCCTGCCCACGGGCTTACAATCTAAAAAGACATGACACAGAAGGAGAAGGGAGTATTTCAAAAATTCATTTCACAATTATGGTGGTTTATTTTACATTGCGTAAAACTACCTAGATAAACTATCAGGTGGTCATTTATCTCCTGCTTCAGATACTTTCCCCTGAAATATTTTATCCTGGCCAGAACCCATTTACACTGTCAGGCTGAAGAGCTCTAGTGAATTACTTTTTCAGAGTGCTAAGAGTTAAACATAATTTATGTCAATAATATGACCCTTCTTTCTCCACCTGTGCATTGGCTTCTGTTCAAATTTCATATCAATATTGAAATTTTAACCTTCATTTTAGGGGAAAAAAGCTTCCATCCTTTTGGTTCCAACTTCAGCTTACATCTATAGACCCAGTTTAGCATCTGGTAGCAAAGAAAATGAACGGGGGGGGGGGGGGGCCTCATTGTGTCCCTTCTTTGCTGCAAAATAGTAGAAGAGTTTAATGTGTGCTTAACTATTCCATTTCATACTACTTTCCATTGCTTTGGAACAAGAAAATAGATCTCAAATTTAGTTTTGCTCTTGAATATTGAATCCTTAGGCCAGGGGTGGGTAATCTGTAGCTCCTTAGATGTTTTCAGGATCCTAGTTCCCATTATCCTCATCTAGCAGAGCCAAGGGCAAGGCATGATGGGAGAGTTAGTCTAACAATCTTTGAAGGGCCACTGTCTTGGATAGGTGGATCTGTGAACTGATCTGATGATTACCTTATAGATGTTTGCTCAACATGACGGTTGTGGACATCATGAGAAACACCATTATCATCTGTTACAGATTGCTGAGCTGGTGTCAGCTGGCATGGTAATGTGGTAATTATGGGTCAATGGTTTTGGCTACATAGGAATTGACATGCGGAGAACTATGCTTACTCTTAGTATATTAAATAATTTGTTGTCGTGTGCCTTCAAGTTGTTTCCAACTTATGGTGACCCTAAAGGCAAACCTATCACAAGGTTTTCTGAGACTGAGAGTGTGTGACTTGCGCAAGATCACCCAACAAGTTTTGATGGCTGAGCAAGGATTCAAACCCTGGTCTCCAGAGTCATGATGCAATGCTCAAACTACTATGGAGTTTATCACACTAGCGAAATGCCGCTGAAAAATGGGATTTAAACTAGATTTAAATTAGAAAAAAAGCTCAAATGAGAGAAGTTTATCAGACAACGTCACTGTTAAAGTGAATTAATGCAAAGTTAAAGCAAAAGCTTTCTCTCTTTTGCCTTTGCTTTAACTTCATGTTATTTCACCTTTGCAGGAATTTGGTGTGATAAACTTCCCGTACTTGTGAGTTTTTAAAAAATGTACATCTAGTTTAAACATGCTAGCATACTAATGTAATACTATACTAGGGATATATTACAAAGAACCTCTCCAGAGCTGGCTTAAGACATTTTGCTGCCTGGGGCAAATGATAAGATAGCACCCACTCCTTGATCTTTGAACAGAAGCTGACAGGTAACATCAGCACTAGTGATAGGATTATGTATTTCACTGGCACCTGAGATAGCAGGTGCTGCTTTTGGGACCCGAGGACAGGCCTTGTGATGGACACACTGCTATGTCTTCCACTTGAGGGTCATCCCTACCATTTGAAAGAATGAGGCAGCTGCCTTAGGCAACAAATGTGGAGACATCATGAAAGCACCGCATGCTGTTCATTAATTAATTTGTCAGTATTGCCCTTTTAAACCTAGAGATGGGGAGAGGTGCTTATGAGATTTTATGCTTCCTATGTCAAAATAACTTGGCTAGCTCAGAACATGATGCACCTTGACCTGGATGGGTGGGAGTGGAATCGCATTTGCTTTTCCACCTCGAGCAGCCCTGTCTCCAACAGAACAGAATGACTGGGGAAAGCGGGGCACTTTTGCCACCCCACCAGCACTTGCTGCCTGAGATAATTGCCCCATTCTGCCTAATGGAAGGGCCAGCTCTCTAGCCACTTCCCATGCACAAATACTGATGGTGACTTCAAAAAAGGCAAGAAAAGCTGAAAATGAAAATGTTGCAATTATGAGTCAGTTCTTTTATCCCCACTTTGATGACATTCAGGCCACAATAAAGGCTGCATCTACACTGCAGAATTAATGCACTTTGACATCGCTTTAATTGCCATGGCTCAATGCCATGGAATTTTGTGATTTGTAGTTCTTTCTATGACATATTTAGTTTCTTCTGTCAGTCTGTGACCATGACAAACTACAGTTCCCATGATTCCATAGGATGGAGCCATGACAATTAAATCAGGTTGTTGTTGTTGTTGTCCCGCTTTTCTCCCAAGATTGAGACCCAAGCTGCTTACAGTCTAAAAAACACAAGTCTTAGTCCGGAACTCAAACCAGTACACTATTCGGGGGCTCTCAGCTATGCCACCATAGCCCATTTCTTTGGTTGTGGAGGTCACAATTCTTTACCAACCCCACAATGACCCTAATCTACCCTTTTAACTGACACCCCTATAACACAGTCTTTTTTATATTGTTGGATACCGGAGGTATCAGCAGAAAGGCATCCAGCTAGTTTTCTGTAGGCATCCTCAAGCACCCCCAAAATGACACTCTTGCAGCATGTCCAGCTGGAGGAAAATAGCTGGGTGTGTCCCTGCTGGTCCCCTGTTCCTAAACAACACAGAAATGCCCTTGTTGTCTGGAGGGGGGATACATCAATTGAAACATGGACTTAGGGGTTAGCATTAGATGTAGCTACAGAAACGTAGCTACATGCTATATGTACATCTCCTTGTGCAGGATTCCAGCCAAAATCTTCTATTGCACCAACATAGACAGATGGCAAATTCTGAGTTCCATAGCATTCTTTTGTTTAAAGGAAGATGCTGTGACACGCCAAACAGTTTCTTTCTCCTCTGTCAAACAAATCTTCTAAAATATGTCTTTGACAATCTGCTTTATAAATACTGATTAGCTATATAATGAGATTCCACTGGTTAGCTTAACTCTTTTAACTTCTAATTCCTTCTAGGGGTTTTCTTAGCGTACATCACCTGAGATTGCGACCCCTCACAACCCCTCTTTGCCCCAGCTATAGAGAAGTATGACTGTTACCTTAGTATTGTGGCTCTCCATAGTCTCAGGTGTCTTCAAAGTCACAAGTGAAGTTGTGTCATAACCCTCCTGGGATGATGCTCTAAGCAAATGTCAGAGGAGGCAGCCAATTTATAGGGTCAGATTTTGTGCAGGAATTGAGCATCTTGTTTGTTCATGTACATGACCTACCCCCATACATACACTCCCCACTCCCCATGGTCGTGCCAAAAATAACACTCTCCCCATCATCTCCTGAAATGGGATCAGAAAAGAGAAGAAGGATGTTTCAGTAGTTCGTCTCTTAGAGACAGGCCAAGTCATCTACCTGCCTTTGTCGCTTTCCTTCCGCTAATGAACCAGCAACTGTCTAAGAAACCGGGCAGCCACAAAAGCAGCCGAAGGCTAGGCTGGGATAATGAGGGGGTCCACATTCGTTAGCATGGGCCCTATTAGGATAATTACCTAAAAAAACAGACTGAAAAGCTAGCACGGTGCCCTTTTCCTTGCTCATCCTTGGCACGTGGCATTGACATATTCTGAGTGTCACATGCCTCTTTCAACTGTTATGGGGGGGGGGGGGGCTCCCACTGCTAGAAATCTGGAATATTTTTGAGGGGTGTACCATGCATAGAATCAGATTTGGAAGGATTTGGGGAGACCATTTACTCTAAACCTCTGATGAACAGGGCCTTACATGCAGAGCTCAGGAAAGTTACTGTTCTGAGTTATAGATCTCAAATTATAGCTCTAACATTCCATGGCCAGAAGTGATGCTGATTAGAAAGTTCTGGGTGTTATAATACAACTCCCCCATGCTCTCTTAGGAGTTTATCATACAGGGGAGACCCCATGCAGAAACGGGGGTTTAAACTAGAAAAAAACCATAAAAGCGGTTTCATTTTCACACAATGTCATTGTTAAACTTGTGTTAAACCGAACGGAAAGTGGACAGAAAGTAGACAAAAGCGGTTCGGGTTAACACAAGTTTAACAATGATGTCATGTGAAAATCAACTCACTTTTGTGGGGTTTTTCTAGCTTTTAAATCCCATTTCTGCACAGGATTTCCCCATGTGATAAACTCCTAAGTATTTACAGCATGTCTGTCTCATTTGTTCTGTTAGGGTGTATCCGCACTAAAGAATTAAGTTAGTTTGTCAGCACTTTAACTGTCATGGCTCCATCTTGTGCAATCTCGGGATTTCTAGTTTGGTGAGGTATTCCACCTGCACTGGCAGAGAGGTCTGGTGCATCATCAAACCACAAATCCCAGGATTATGTAGGATACAGCTGCGGCAGTTAAAGCATTGTCAAACTCCTTTAATTCTGCAATATGGATACGCTCGATGCGAATGCTCATTAAATCCCCAAACAAAGGAAAGATCTCTGGTTTTCTTCACTGTATAGCCTTCACAATTATATATAGAAACTGGAGAATGATGGCAGTGTGCCCCATAATAATACCAAAATAATGGAAAGAAGTCCTCAGTTTAAGAGGCAGCACACTTACGAATGGTATTGTTTTTCTAGAATATTAAGCAACAATGGGGCCTTCCTTAATTTAACAGATTATTCTGCTTAATTTCAGACTGCAGATAAAGGCAGCTAACCTATAGTTTTGTTAAAGAATATTGCATCAGTTAGTGAATGGCCACCCATTGGATGTGAAAGAGGATGTAACCCTTTCTTTCCCAACTATGGTCCTAAAGGAAAGCTTCCGAGATTAGTAGTATGTGCACTGAGCATGGAGGGGAAACCCCCTCATTGGGGCCATTCCTCCCACTACAAATTGTTATGTTACATTGTCATCTAAGGCTAAGAGTGTGACTTGCCTACTGTTTACCAGTGGGTTTCTATGGCTGAGCATACAATCAAACCCTGGTTTTCCAGAGTCCAACAATCAAACCACTACACCACGCTGCCTTGGTGCAAATACTAGCTTCCAAAAAGCAGTTTTCCTTCAGGCTGAAGAATGGATGTACAGTCAGCCCTGTGTATCCATAGATATTTTATCCATGGATTCAACTGTCCATGGATTGGATTGAAAATATTCAAAAATATTATTTTATATAAGGGACACCATTTCACTCTTCCACTGTATTTAATGGGACTTGAGCATCCATGGATTTTGGTATCCATGGTGGGGGGAAGTGTCCTAGAACAAAACCCCAGCAGATAACAAGGGCCCACTTTAATTGCCTCCCTCAATTGTTCTGATTTCCTTAAAAACTGTGCCCCATCTCAACTTAAACTAGTTGGATTTTTAAAAATCTGCCATCTAGTTGCAAAAAAATGACATGAATTCAAGTTTAACTTGATTCTTAGGGTGCATGTTTTATTCTGCCAAGGATATCAGTTGCACCTACTGACTGTAAAACATATCCAGGGGTAGCCAGGTTTCCCATGTGGCAATGTACAATCCAATGTACATCCAAAGTCCACAACCCAATGTACATCCAAAATCCACAAAACATCTCTTTCAGTCTTGTAAATGGAACTTAATGTTTTAATTTTATCTTCTGAAGTACCCACATGGCCTTAAAGAGGAAGGGCCCGCCTGCATGAATTTCCTTCCAGAACCATCTGAACTGTGAACAGCCACATCTTAAACAAAAGGCAAGCTTGGAACTAACATCATCTTTATTTTTTAACTTCTCTTGTATGATTTTTAACATCTTTGCTTGATGAAGAAGACAATGAAGCTTCAAAAGCTTGCAACATGCATTTTTTTGCATTTGGTTGGCCCAATAAAGGATTCTGGATGTTATTCTACTTTACTTACTGATTGTGTATTCCTGCATGGTAGGGGATTGGATAGAATGGCCCTTGTGGTCTCTCCCAACTCTATGTTTCTAGTGTCTTGCTTGCTTGCTTGCTTGACTTAGAATGTATGTATCACCAAACTGGCAAATGCTCCATGTAAAAGGACAGTTTCTACAAGTCCTTGGTTATGAAATATTTTTTCATTGCTTTATATTTTTTGTGCAGATATTAACATTTTTGACGCAGAACTGAAGTGGATCACATTGCTGACTTTGGGTATGACCAAAAGAAACAGAAAGAATGAAAGAAATTCTGGTTTTATTGTCAACAGAATTCAAACATCTCAATTCCAGAGCAAGCCTTCCTGGACTAGCAGGATGACAGAAGTGGTATATCCCACCCACCAAACATGAAAGTGAGATGGAGATCAATGTAATAACCTGAAACACAGCATTGTGTGAATTCAGAGCTTGGCACAGTTGTGATATGTGAACTCTCAAATGTCAACTCCCTCTCTTCCCACCCTCCCCTTTTCTTTTTAGAACCGGAGGAGAAAACTTTGAAAGTCTATCTTAAGGTCTGTGGATAATTTTCAAGGGCATAATGTTCAGTACCAACTTGTTTCAGATTGATGTGTGTGGGGCAAAAGACTTTGTAAATACAACCAGAAAGGCAGTGCAGTCCTAATGCAAAGATGGGTAGGCTGCAAGGGGTTAGGATTATGCATAATCGTCTTCTGCAGGCGGAACCCACTTCTCACCAAAAAGGGGGGAGTTGGTAAAGGGCGAGGGAGAAGCCAAATGAACACCAGATCCAAATTTTTACAGTCCCAAAGATACAGACACAATGTTGACACAAAGTTAGGCAAGGAGTGTCATAAGCAATTTCAACACACCAAAGCTGGGAAGGTTTTGGATTTAGCACAATTTCAGCAGACCTAGTTTTGGCTCAGGGCTAATCTGCATTTAATTGTATTTTTCCCACACATTTGCATCAATGGTTAATTTTCTTCACTTTCTTGCACAAATACACATCTATTCACATCTGCCCACCCTCCTGCTGCTGAAAATGTACATCCATCCAAATGTAAGCAAAGCACAGATGGCCACTGGTGGGATAATGCGCATTTCTGCGGATACTCTGGTAAAAACTGTGAAGCCTTTTTCTGCTCATTTTTTTTTTCGTGGGGTGGTCTGCAAAAAGCCTGAACTCCTATGAATTGTGTGTGGCCAGATCACATTCTATTCAACTGGAATGAGGAGTATTTAAATTGTGTAGACAAGCCTTCAGTTGGCCCTTGGCCATCTCAACCAGTGAGGTCTGCTGGTAGAAAAGATTCGTACTTAAATCTTAACTCCGTAGTCCTGATGCACCTTCAAGTTAGGATTGCATTGCTCATTGTGCCCATCTTTACCTGCAACTATAAAAATAGTCAGAGCATTGTCAGGTTAAAAATTTCACAGTCCACTATTGTTTCTTCTCTCTTAAAAGACTCTTAATCCAACACTATTTCTTAATTGGAAACACTGTGAAAAATCCCAGAGAATATAATAATTGAATAGTTACAACCAAATTTAGGAAAATTTGGGACCCTTTCTCACTGGAAGCCCATGGTTCAAGTGTGGGAGAAGCCCCACCACTGCAAGTAAGGACCTGGCCCTGGGTCAAACCATGAATTGCTTGTTCCCCTCCCCTCCCTTCTTTTCACCTCTAACCGGGAACTTGACAGCACTGGGACTGACCAAAGCGAGTCCAAGAATAGAGACCCCTTCCTTTAGCCCAGTATTTTCTCAAGCTTTAATCCCGAAGTGTTTCTAGAATACATCTCCATCCCATCATCCACAGCCAGCATGACCAGTGTTGCTGTTGTTGGGTAGAAGTTCAATATCCTTTGTGAGCCCAAGACTGGAAACCATTGCACAAAGGCTAAGCCCTTCTTTAACTTCATCCTCATACCCTAGAGAAGATGAATTATTCAGCTTTGCTTGGTTATCAGGATGGATTCCTTTATTGAGGAGACTGCAACTGCAATATCCTGTTTGGCCTTCCCTTGCTTTAGTGAATTAAGTTCTAAGGCTGAGTACAAAGAATGCTTGTTTTCAGGGTAAGTCCAAGAAAATTGGAAACCTCAGAGGACATCCTTTTCCCATGTTGTCATAAAAAGTACAAAACACCAGGAGAGGAGAGAAGCTTTTGACTCTTTAGATTTCTTAGACTAATTGCCATCAGCTCTACCCAACTTTACCAAAGGCAACAGACTATGGAAATTGTAGCCCAAAATAATTGGAGGACAGGTACAACTCACTTCTATATCAAGTCATCCTACATAAGCCCATTAGTAGATCTCAGTAGATATTGAACCAAGAATTCTGGAGTATATCCAGCAGGATTTAGCCTCTGTAGCCAAACTCAGTTCTGGCTGGAACCCCAGGAGCTCCACTAAGACACCTTCTTACACCAACAGGCCACAGTGGGTCAAATGTGAGTCTCTGCGACCCGCTCTAGAAGCTTCCAGGTCAGGCTTATTTGCTGGCCCAAACAATTAGAAGATCAGCCTTCTCTGGCTATAAACAGCCTTCTTTTCAGCTTCCCTGAAATGCTATGCCACCTATTTTACCCAGTGATGGATTTTTTTCAAGGGTTTTGCCTGGGGGGGGGGGGGGGGGGGGGGGGGTAAAATCTATCTCTTACTGCAACCCAAAATCTGCACATCCAAAAGATGTAGAGCAGCCCCACATCTTGTGTTAAGGAAGTCTTGGTGGTTCTTACACACATGAATACTTAGAAATTGATTGGCACTCTCCCATTTGCTTGCCAGGTCAGAAGTCACACAGCACTTCACTTGTCCCCATCTCTCTTTTTAAACAGTTCTGCCACATGTCAGTGTCTCTGTATGGCACCCGCTGTGATCACAAGTCCCCTCTTCTCCCTTGGTCTTAGCCATTCCAAGTCAGCAAGACCCTGAGTCATTGGGTCCTTCTGTTTCTGGGATGGGATCAAGAACAGTTCGACCACGAAAGAGGTCAGGAGAGGCGGCTCCATTCTGCCCAATGCCGCAGGATTGTGCAGCATTGTGTATCTGCCACAATGTGTCAAGTGCTTCTGCTTTGGAGTGTTTGAGCAGGTCAGCTTGGCCCTGAAGATAGAGGAAGAGTTGAAAGAAAAAAGTCAGACAGTCAAAAGAAAGAAGACTTGCTCAACAGGCAACTCCAGCATGGAAGTATCTGAACATCTCACCAATTAATTATTCTCCACTGTGAAGCAGGTACCTCTTCCTCTACATTTTAAAAAATTGGAGGCTAAGAGCAGAGAATATAGCCTCCCTCACACGAATAACCTTGTGCCTTCCAGTTTCATGTAAGTCCTCTAAAAGTAATTCAAACGCTTTCAAGAAGATGCAGCCCAATGGAAAGGGCACTGTGCTCAGCAAAATGACACTGGAGTGAAGTCTTTGTGAAGGAAAGGTTGGTTTCCATTCAAAACTTTCTTCTCTGGTCCTGCTATCCCAAATACACACATTCTCCCATGCCCAAACACATGCTTGTCCGCACACAGCAGGGTTTAAATGCTACTAGAGTCATAGCCCTGGAACACATAGAGCCATTATAATAAAGATTAGGATGGGAGAATCTGTGTCTGTAATCCAAAACAGTAACTTTTCCAAATGCTGTCACATTTTCCAAACATGAAACATTTACATTTCTGTGTACTTTTGCTATTACTTTTCTTGTTTTTATTTATAATTTTATTAGCATATTCAGAGGGTTTTTTTTTAAAGACAGCAGCTACTACCCACTTGCTCAAGAGTAAGCCCCACTGACTTCCCTGGTACTTATAACCTTTGAGCAGGTATGTCTCCGATTGTGCTATCAGTTTTTGATCTTCCAAAATGCTCTCACACCTGTTCTTCCTTTTAAAAAAGGATGAAATATTCATGAAATAGCACTTAAGAGTAAAAAGCATTTGAAGACAAATTAAAACACAGATTTTATTTTAAAGTGCTGTCTTTCTGGTTGAGCACCATGTTTATTGCCATCTCTCCGAATCTTTTAATTAGTGGTAAAGCACTTTTTATAGTAAGTTATTAAGTAATTGTGCTCCAGTTCATAAATTAAAAAGAAATTTAGCACAAATTTAAAATGGAAGTGTTTTTTATTGATTTCTTTTTTAAAAAATGACTTATTCAGATGAATTTCCCCTGTCCTGCCCACATGGCTTTCTGAAACATATCGGGATGGAAACACAGAAAGAAATGCTACATCCCATCCCAACTGAAATTCCTCTTGTAGCTTATAACAATAGCTTAAGAGCAAATTGTTGTCCTCCCTTGTTCTATACAGGAAGAACAGTTACTGTTCACACCACAGTTCCCCTTCCTTATGGCCAAAGAGAGGACAAATACCAAACATGGAAACGATTTAGAAGGATGAGACCATGTTGTTCTGTTCCTAAGTGATCTAGAATAAACATCAATGGCCAATGCATCACATCAATGAAAGAAACACAAGCAGTCCCCCTATCAGAGACATGGATTGCTATTACAGAATAATATGAACAACAAAACATACAGTATAAGATTGGGAGTGTGTAATGCCTGATAAGGGCAAGTGAAGGCCAACCTAGATTATCTCAATGGAATTTAAGTTCTTCCGTTATTGATGTTTTCACATTTGTTCTCCCCTTCTTGATATAGTAAGTTACTCAGTTTTTGATATTAAGTTTTATTCCACGTTTTGGACTCCCCCAACCAGAAGCAATACAAATCCATTAAAAAAATTAAAAATCAAACATTAATTTTTGGTCTGAACTTATTTCAAAGACTGCTTTATTTAAGGCTATATTTAGCCAGTCTTCTAATGAGCACTGCAATGAAAAACTGATGGTCAAAACCAGTACTTAAGACAGAATGACAATGTTAGGAATATATCAAAGTGTTTTTAATGGAAATTTTTTTCAATGGAAATTCAAAGCCCTTTAAAACAAGCAACACTGGCAAGTCTTTTATACTGGTCTTTTATCATGTATTTTATGCAAAATATATTTCTATGCAAATAACCCCAGCTTCCCTGCCCATCTGTTTACAGATGTTCTGTGATGTTTGCTTTTGATCCTTTTCCCAGAGTCATCATGAAAATATGCACAGCCCAGGTCTTCTTACTGGATTCCAGGCACACAGATATGAGATTCTCCCAGCCTGAATCCATTGTGATTTTCTGAATTCCATCTGTTCTTGGATGCATAATAGGGCTTTCCCCCATTTTGTTTAAAAAATGCATACATTATTGCATGCATGTTTTAATAGACACATTTTATTTGCATTTTTCTCACTGATTAAAACATGTTTGAGCGTACTTTTCAAGTGTACACAATTTTAGCTGTACTCATTTTAAAAATCTACATATGACCTTGTGCATATCTTCTTGAAAACACACCACAAGCCTCACAAATGAACCAGTTTCCAAGATGAACTGTGCTTTGCCTTCCAACAAAGCTTGGGAAGGGCAAACTGGATATTTTCATCCCAAAAGGTAAGGAAACAACGGCCTGGTCCAGACCAGCGCTTTGCGCTGGCCTAGCCACACACTAGGGTTGCCTGGGGGCAGAGTGTCCACATGCCCCGCAACCCTAATATGTAGTGGCGGCGTCATCATGGCTGCCTCCCATCTACATGAAGCCCCAAGGACACTCCTTTCATTTTGCCGCTTCTCCATGGTACCAAAAAGTGCCAGTTTGGGGCCTCTGGGCTGCCGGTGAGGCTGCCCTGCACCCAACCAGCCAAGAAAAGGAGCAAGTGCAGGCCGCCCCTGAAAGGGCAGTCTGTACCGCACCAAACTCTGATAAGAAAGCATTTCAAACCTCATGGTTAGGAAACAGCAACAGGTGTGCTGGTCCAGAGCGAAGATTTCAATATCCCCTTCTTGCATGCAAAAGAGCTGTTTGTGAAACAGTTGCCTCTATCTACTGCCCTTCTGTTTCAAAATAAAATAGAAAGCAAGAGCTAAATTATGCATACATCCCTTGTAATCTTGGACAGGGTCAGCCCTAGTTAGTACTTGGATGAGAGACCATAAAAAAATACCAGCTGCTGTGGGCCAGATTCTCAAATTTTTTATCCTTGTGACCTCCTTTACCTCTACATCTGGATGTTCTACCTCCCCACCTGACACATCAATAACAACATTTTGTCTGTTTAGTGTGTGTATTTTTGTTCACATAAGAGCCAGTGTGGTATAGTGGTTTGAGCATCAGACTGTGACTCTGGAGACTAGGGTCTGAAACCTTGCTTGGCCATGAAACCCACTGGGTGACCCTGGGCAAGTCACATGCTCTCAGCCTCAGAGGATGGCAATGACAAACCCCCTCTGAAGAAACCTGTCAAGAAAACCCCGTTTGGCTTAGGGTCACCATAAGTCGGAGACAACGTAAAGGTACTCAACAGTTTTGTTCACACATTCATGTACAGTATACTAATATTTTAACATCTTATAACACCTCCTCATCCTTCAGGCAGAGACTCCTAGTGCCCTCCTTGCCTTCAGGACAGAAAAGATTTGGGAAGGAAAGGTTAGAGCCTCAAAGTCTTGCGCCCCTCCTTGAGCAACCCTTGTGCTGCCCTTGGAGGTTCTGCCCCACAGTTTGAGACCCACTACTGTAGCCTATATTTCAGGGGAAGAAACTGGCAAAACCATATCTGAGGATCCCCTGAATAGGAAAAGCCTATGAAATTCATCAGGTCACCATAAGTAGACAGGAGACTCAAAAGCGCATACATAAACATGCATTGCCCGATAGGTGGCAGTGCTTGCTCAGCCCATGACCAGCTTTCCATGATAGCAAGCTGCTTACCCACAGAGCAGCTCTGGGCCCATCTAGACCTGTGAATGCATTTAATGAGTTTAGTAATTGCCATTTATTTTCCTAAGTAACATGCACTGACGGATTTAATCAGAACTGGGGTTGTGCTGCATGGAAAATCAGAGCTTAACACATTGCTGTGGTTAAAATGAGCATTTAAGTATACTTCATCACTCAAGATACAGTACAAGCTTTGTGCAGGAAGTTTCTATTGTTGTCACCTTTTCTTCCTTGGTCTAGTAGTAGGTGCCAGAGTGTTTTGGGGGGAGGTTTTCATCAGAACTAAAGCAGGAGGACATGAATTAAACCCTCTCCCTACACACCAAAGACTAATCACCACCCCAATGGTTTTCATTTAAAAGGTGGAAGGATTAGAAATATTAGAAATGCACTCACACATTTAGCATCATGTCTGCCATGAAACTTAACTTTCAGACATTGATGTTTCAGTCTTCAAGCTCCAAGTTCCATCCATCTATCTTGACAGGTCTTCTTTTCAGTTCCACGACTATGTACTTCTGGTCAGTGCATTAGCACTCTCCCCATGCTCATGGTACTTTGTATGGTTATTTAAGCACTTTCTAGCTTTTTGGGTTTTTTTTAAAAAAAGGGATCTCAGGGAAGACATGCAACAGTATATTCATGGTGGTAGTTTGTCTCCTTCATTCATCAGGCTCATCAAATGAATCTGAATGGTGGCAAATTCAAAACATACAAAATGTAATAATTCTTCATATAGTAAGTGGTTGATCAGTACTACATTTTCATCATCAGATTTGGCTCCCACTTCTCTTCCCTCCTCACTGGTAAAAAGCAGCAGTAGTGGTCCACTTGGGTCCTGAGAGTAGTGGGGGGGGGTTCTGGATGGTCAAAGGGCTAGTAAACAGCCCCCTGAATTTCACCCCAAAAGAGATACATCTGCACATAAGCTGCATTTATGTATCACCAACAGATTGTCCGTCTGAATTTAGCTTGGTGGGCAGAAACACAAACAAAGGTGATAACACTTCAAACCCACACAGGCACAAAAACTAGTCCACTTCAAAAGGCCACTTCCTGGGCTGTACAAATACAAGAGAATACTTTACAGTTGCCTTGGGAACCAGGGCTGGCTGGAAAACAAAGTAACTTGAAAATGTTATTTGCAGTAAGAATCCTAGAATTTCCTAGAGTTACTGGCTAGGGGAAAGTAACTTTTCCAAGTTTGGGGTTTTGGCATGTCAAGTAAGGTTGGGGTGAAGGTGTCCTGTAACAGAGAAAGAGAGCATCCTCAAATTCCCAGGGATCTCATTAAATTCTGAGAATGCAGCTTGGGATGTGCAAGTTGCTAGACAAACTTAGGAGCAGTGCAGCAATGTGGTCTCTTTCTAGCTTGCTCCTTGAGTTGTGCCTTCCCAGACAACTGTTCAAGACAGAAACTGCTATGGCCTCCCTATGACAGATCATCCTTGCCCAGTCTAGAAATGCCCCAGGGAATGGAAAAATTACTCTTTTGGACTACAGATCTCAGAATCCTCTTGAAGCCTTTTGAGGCAGACAGTTTGTGTACACTGAGAGATACTTGCACTTCTGTTCTTACTTTCTAAGGGTGAAGTCCTGGCACTAGTATGCTAGCCCTGACAAAAATATCTCACTGTATAATTCACAATATGATACACCAGAGCTGAATTCAGTTTCAGAGAAGGGAGAAGCACTTGCATTCCAGTGGCTTGTTGTTTTTATTGTGTGCCTTCAAATTGTTTCTTATGGCAATCCTAAGGTGAACCTATCACAGGGTTTTCTGGGGCTGAGAGCGTATGACATATGCAAGGTCACTCAGCAGCTTTCCATGGTCTCTAGAGTCATAGTCCAATGCTCAAACCACTACATCATGCTGGCTATTGTCATGCTGATAGACAGGACCAAAGGCAGAATTCTTTCCCCTTAGGTAATACATATCAACCTTTTCAAAGGGGAAACTGACTTGTGCAAAAGCTGGAAAAGCACTCAGATAGGGTCATGGCAAAGGGACTGTGGACATGTGGGGAATCTTTGGGTGGGATCCGAAGAGGACAAAATTCAATCCTGGGGTCTGAGGTTTTCCACCACTGTAGTAATGTTCCTCCTAATTACCTTGAGAACAGTGATATTCCAGGCAAAACTTTCTAGCGCTTTCTGCATTTTTCGCCCTTTCAGACCCTCCTTTGTTTCCAAGCGATGCAGCTCCTTGTGAAAACCCATCCCTGGAGAAATGAGAGGGTGGGAGGAGTGCAGAGAGAGAAGAGAGACAAAGTGATGAGTGTCATAAACCTGTCAACACCTGGCCTATGTGAGACCAATACCGCTTTCTCAATGTCCTAGTCCAAAGACTGGTCTGCAGCAAATTTCCAGGAAACTATGTGCATATGACAATAATTGGCAAAATATGGTATTGGTCCCTGGCACACTAGTTAAAAAATATTATTGGTTTACCATATCAACAGTTTGGGAGCAGCTGGATTGGAGGGAGGGCCATTCTGGACCTAAGCTTGATGGAGATGTGCTTGTCTATTCCTCTCTCCCTCTGAGGCCACAGCAGTGGCCATTAGGATGGAAGGAGTTCCTTTCCTCAGCTACTAGGACTAGGCATGGTGGAGCTGTGCCTGCCTGTTCTTCTCTCTCTTCCTTTGGCACAAGTTGTGGAAGGAAAATCTTTGGATGTATTTTTTTTCCACTTCATCCTTGTGCTTACTGAACAAAGAACTAAGGTTACATTCACAATTCTGCATCTGAGGAAGTAGATGAAGGCTGCTGCCATGCTGCCACAGAAATAAAGTCGTTTGACACCACTTTAACTAGTATAGCTCAATGCTATTAAATTCTAGGAATTGTAGTTTTGTGATATATTTAGCCTTCCCTGTCAGAGAGCTCTTGTGCCACAACAAACTATAAGTCCCAGAATTCCATAGCATTAAGCCATGGAAGTTAAAGTGGTTTCAAGCTGCTTTATTTCTGCAGTATGGCAGCAGCTCTCATCTATGAAAACTTCTGCTACAGCTTCTTTCACTCAGTCTCAAAGGTCCTGCAAGATCTCTTTGCATACTGATATTCCAGACTAACATGGCTATGGAGTTTATCACACGGGGGAAATCCCATGCAAAAACGTGAGTTTAAATTGGAAACCCCCCTGCAAAAACAATTTTCACACTACATTATTATTAAATAGTGTGGAGAGAAAGAAATCCCGAAAGTGAAAAGGAGCAGTTTTTGTTTACTTTTCATTCAGGTTAACACAAGTTTAACGACTTGTAAAAATCAATCCGCTTTTGCGGGTTTTTTCTACCTTTTAAATTCTGTTTCTGCACAGGATTTCCCCCGTGTGATAAACTCCTGTGTATCTAAACACAACTCTGACCAGTTGCAGTTGACTTGTAGCTGACATATGTTTGAAAAATTTTCTGTCCCACCCAGTTCAATAGGGCTGATTCAAAAGTATGTGGGTATGGAAGGGTGGAATGTACAGAGGGAATAAATTAGAAGCCATAAGGACACCTGCACTCTTCAAAGGAAGGAGATGGTGATGGATGTCCTTCAAAATAGTCTGCCAGCACCCACCTGTTTGTTGCACCTGTATAATCTTGGCATGAACAGCATCTGCTGACTCAATTAGCGTCCGGCTTGTCTGGATCATCTGCAATGGAGTTGAAAAGGGACAGAGAGACAGAGTCAGAGAAAAAGTGTAATGGAAGGAGTGGTGACAGACCTTCTGTCAAAGCTCTCCAGCTTTTCCTCATATCCCAGGGCCTGCCACAGAATGTCTACTACCACAGGGAAAGGTTAATTTTTGGTTTTCCAAACCATTGGATTCTAACCTCTCCAATCCTTGACCACTGGATATCTTGAATGGGGCTTCTGTGGATGAAATTCAAAACATTTGGATGTGCCTGCCACTATCCTATGATTGTGAAAGTTGCATAAGGAAGCAAGTTGAGAGAAAGAAAATCAACTTATTTGAAATGTGGTTCTGGAAGAGAGTTGCATGGATATCATGGGTTGCTAAAATCAAGTAAATCAAATCTGAACTCTTCCTAGAAGCCAAAATGACCAAACTGAGGCTATCGTATTTGGGGCATATAATGAAATGATGTGATTTATTAGAAAAGATGGTGCTTGGCACAGAGAGAGACAGTAGGAAAAAAGGATGATCGCATAACAGGTGGGTTGACTCAGTCAAGGCAGCCATAGTCCTCAGTTTGCAGTATCTGAGTAGGGCAATTAGTGACAGGGTGTCTTAGAGGTCTCTCAATCATAGGTTTACCATACGTTGTACTACAGCAAATTTCATGGATTTAGTTGCCCCTCTGCTTTCTTATGTGCTTTGAAATCCCAGGCGTGGGAAAACTGTGCCTGGACTGTATTACTTCAGAATGCAAATAGGGGCTCACATGTCTGAATCCTCGTCCATACACAAAAGAGCTGTTTATATAGGAAACAACATTTTCTGACATCTTTGCTGTCCTTGACTGGAGGAGGAGGAGGACAACAACAAAAACAATTGGTGATGATGATCTATGGAGGAATATTCAGGCACACATGCCCTTCCCACTCCCCAGTCAGGATGGGTATAACCTGATATTTCAGGTGAGAACAAGCTTTCACAATCACACAGAAAACACTTAAGTTCATATGCCCAGAAAGAACAATAAACACATCTTAAAATATAATATATTTATATGTTAAATATAATTTAGGTAAATGCTTCTTGAACAAACTCTGTATCTGGGCTAAAAAAATAACAAAAACAGAGAACATTACAAATGACTGAAGTTGGAGATGGGACTGAAGAGAAGGATAGCTACAGACCAGAGGTTAAACCTACAGCAGCTGCCAAGTTTGAATCCCCAGAACTTATTGGACTACAACTCCCACCACTGCCAACCACTGGGCATGCCTGCTGGATGTGATAGGGGCTGTAATCCAAGAATACCTGAGCATTAAAACTACTAAGTTAAAGTCTCAAGACAAATCTCTGGATGTATTGCTTCAGTATTAAGTGGCTTCTATGTGAACCAGCTTGGAAGAATGTACCTGTTTTGGTAACTGTGAGTTGTGTAAGGTTGTCAGATTTTAACAGTTGTGTAAAAAAGGGAAATACAGTAGGTGTTGCTTGTCACACACCCAGGTAACAAGCAACATCTGCTAAAATTCCCTTGTGTATATAGCCTTCTCCAGTTTTCACTCTGTCGAGTGAAATTAAAATTCAAAGTTTTCCATGAACCAAGACTAGGTGGGAAGTTTGTTTTCCCCCGCTATTCACCTTTCCTGCTCAGTCTATGAACTGCCATTGTGGGGACATGTTTTGCTCACCTGTCAGTGTTTGGCAAATATTCTGAGAAGCTGAAGAGAAGCAAGCCTCCCACTCCTCTTCTAGTGCTGGAGTCCAAGTAAAATATTTTAACCTGGACCAGCTCTCTTCTCAAGAAGACCTTCAGCAGAATGCCTTCCCATGTCTATGCTTCCTCCCCAGTGGTCTTATTTGATAGCAGCAGTAGTGTTCTGATCCACAGTGGAGTTTTAGTGCTGCCATTTTAATTTCCCACAGTGTCCCAGATATTATGGAAAACTGAAATGGCGGCTTCTGAGTTGATCAGGGAGAAATTGCTCAAAAGAGGCTCAGAGCAGTGCCTCTGTCAGGCATTCCTGGGCTGCTGGAGTCCCTGGAACATACCAGACCAAACCATACAACAATAGTTCCCAAATGTTGGTCATCCAGATGTTCTGAAGTTTAGCTCCCAGAATTCCTTACGGTTGGCCAAGCTGGCTAAGGCTTCTGGGAGTTGAAGTCCAAAACACATGGAAGACAGAGGTTTGGGGACCATTGTCATATTCTGATGATACCTGAGACAGAGAGTGAATTTTCATAGGAAGTGTGAAATCAAGTCTGGAGAAAAGCTTACCACTCAGATGTTCCTGGACTGCAACAGTCACTGAACTTCTTAGTTATGCTGGCTAGGACTTAAGGGAGTTGTAGTTCAAAAACAGGTCTAATTGTATCTCCAGATACCTCCAGAGGGTGCTATTCTTCAATTAAGTAGCATTTGCACTCCTGCAAGTTGCTTAGATCCCAAAATATCTCTCAATCGCTTCCAGTTTTATCAAATAGGATGGATACAATCTGTGGTGGTTCAGAGGTACATGGAAAACAGTTGTTCACCCAGGACTCAAAGGTTGAGCTGGTCTGACCCTGCATCTCTATGGTGTTAGCCCTATTTGCCTGACACTAGTTGCTACCTGCGCCTCAGTCACCACTCAATGTCCAAGACCTGGAGGGAACAGGGGATATGAACAAGATTCGCCACACAGTCACAGCTGGTTGCACTCACAGTGTCATAGGCAGCAAGCACTTTCCGCAGGAGTTCTGGGACAGGCCCTTGGGCCTCCATGGATGGGTACTCCTCTCCTAGGTTCACGGTGACAGCTGGGAGGCTCTCCTTTTCACTGGGCTGAAGCCACGTGGCCAGTTTTAAGATGCACTGTTTGATGTTGGCTGCTGGTGTTAGGCCACACAATTCTTTGAAGGAGACTAGAGCATTCTGGAAGAAGAAAGAAGGATGAGGAAAAACATCAGTGTTCTAGATCACCATCAAGTTCTTTTTCACCCCCAACATTTCTGGCCATTCCCTTATACTATTTGTTATTGTGTGCTATCTAGTCATTTCTGACTTATGTCAACCCTATCATGGAGTTTTCTGAGGCTGAATGTGTGATTCATCTAAGGTCACCTGGTGACTTTCTATGGCCAAGCAGGGAATTGAACCCTGACCTTCAGAGTAGTATTCCAATGCTCAAACCACTACACCATGCTGGCTCTCCTCTTCTAGTCTCACATTTATCCAGATCCACTAACTTTGGGTTGGCTTTGGCCTTTACTCTCTCTTTCCTTGGGAAGGATGGTATAATCTCTGACATCACACTGAGTTTCACAAGATGAAGACTATCCATCACTTTCCCTCCCTGACCTCTAGTTTGGGAGAATTATTGGAGAACACTAGGCACAGCAAATCTGCAGACTCCTCCTCATTTTATGTTACAAACAAATAGATGCAATGTGGTCTAGTGACCACAAATAAAGATTGGGCTAGGCATGCTGATGGCACCGAATCTCAGAAACATCTAAATGTTGCATTCTCAACTGGGACTTTATGCTCTGCTTAGGCAGGGACCAGAGCTCATTACAGAGCATAGCCTTTACATACAATAGGTACAGGCGCAATCCCTGGCAGCTGCACTGCACTGCACTACTTTGTGCTTGAAACCCTCAAAACATTTTACTATTTACAGTAGGTAATATTGGGCTAGACCGTCAACTAATCTGACTTGATATAAAGTAGCTTCCTGTGTCAACCAACCTGCTTCCTTTCCTTATATCCTCCAGGCATTAAACATTCAGACTCATTCCACATGCAGGGCACATTCACTCATTTGCTGCAACTGTTTTTCATGTCCCTCTATAACAGACCCCTCCAAATCAGTGCCTTCCAGATGTCTTGAACCAGCTGCAACCAGCACCATCAGGAACTATGTTGGCTGAAGACACTGGAAATAACAGCATTCACCAGTTCAGAATCAGCTGCTCTGAAACCTCTGCTTCCATAGAGATGTTAAGAGTCTCCTTTAAAGCCCAACTAGAGCTTGGAAATGTGACCTTTTCTGGGTAATAACTCCAATAATTCTCCTGCTAGTATCAAAGGGATGTTATCAAAGAGATTCTGAGAGTGTTGGTATGAATCTCATAGGAAGGAGAGGGCCATAAGATTTTTAACTGGCTTCTGACAGGTTTTTTAGCTTAGTTTGAGACCAAGACCATGCCCCATTTCCAAACCTTTCCAAACCAAATTCAGGAGCCCCATCTCCCACTACCTGGGTACCTGCATGTTCTCCCGTAGGTCTGTGGCCTCTCGCAGTGGCTGAGTGGCAGTGCGGAACACCTCATCAATGGCCTTGATTCCCATGGCCTTGGTGGATGTGTACTCCCGCATGCGGCGTCCCTTGCGCCCTGAGAGCCCCCGGCGGTGAGCTTTGCCTCCCCCCCGCCTGTTGGTGATGGCCACATGGACAAACAAGGTGGCATTGGGAAGGGGCTCGCCAGAGAGGGACTGGAGGGGCACATGGCGGTAGCCCATCTGGAGGCACTCAAAGGGGATGGTGTACTGTGCAATGAACTCATCTCCGATGTAATCATCATCTAGCACCATAAACCGGAGGATGGCCAGCTCAGGAAGGTTAACTTGGAACTCTAAGGTCTCCTCAAAGACTGGGTTATCCCCACTTTGCAACACTGTCTTGGTGCGTTTTTCAGCACAGTCAGCAGGGATACCATGCATTTCAGCACAGACATATGGCTCCACCACGTCACCTTTGGCCCCAGAGCCTTTGGGTTTGGGCAGATTCTGGCCACTGATGATCTTGAGGTGCAAAAGTTGGGCTGAGATACCAGGCAAGGTGTCCCTCGTGTTGGCGCTGAAGTAGGACACTTCCTCACGCATAATCGCTGGCCGAAGCACATAGCCACAACCCCCATTTTGGCGGAACCAGCCAGCATTCAGGTCCATCATAAGTCCCGGTGTCTGGTAGTTCATAGCCACCATCTGACAGCCACACTTCCAGAAGTCCTGAGGGTTCATGTTGCTGGCATCGATGCGCATGGGGCTGGGGTAAACCCGTGATAGGAAGCGCTTGTTATAGGCCACAAAATCCTCTGGATCTTCATTGGCATAGCGACCAGCCTCCACCTCACTGAAGGAACAAACCTCCCAATAGCACTGGCCCCGCCGGGAGCCCTCAAAGCCCTGGAAAGTCACTGTCTGGCACAAGCTCACTAGATCTGAGAGCTCACGGCACAAGACCCGCCGGCAGCGGGGCTGCTCCTGGTGCTCATCACTGAGTGGCAGGCCCAGTTCCAAAGTCTCCTCATCATCTGAGACATCCCCCTCACTCGATTGGCAGTTGGGATGCAGCTTCCGGCTTTTGATGAGAATGAATCCCTTGAGTTTTTCTGGTGAGGGAAGATAGACCTCACTGGGGTTGGGGGGTGTCAGATACAGCTTGTCTCCAAAGGTCTTCCTCAGATGTTCAGCCATGACCCTCTGCTGGGCTACACAGCAGTGCACAGAGAGGCATAGAATGAGAGGAAATTCTGAGGCTTCAAAAGCATACTCTGCCACAGCACTCACCACCTTGGAGAAAGCCAGACGGGTCCCAGCACTCACCACTGGCTCTCCAGATGGGCTGTCACATACTACTAGTTCCAAGCTACGGCAACCAGCCTTGAGAGCTGCCACATAGCCCCCAATGTCTGAAGTGGAGCCACTCCAAAAGCAGCTGTCCTCTGCCAGACACGCTCCATGTGCAGAGCTAATGAAGTAGTGGGACAACGGCTGACTCATGTCCTGGCACACTTTGCGATGTTGTGGGTCAAATATGTCACAGTCCGCGGAAAGGAGGTAGCGAGTGAAGCCATCAACAGCCAAATAGCCCTTTTCCCGTCCTTCCTTGGATGGCTCATATTTGCTGATAATTTCCCTGCACATCTGCTCCGTCACCCCTTCCTTGCCCTGTTCTGCTTCTAGAAAGCTCATCAAGTCCTTCAGGCCCATGTATTCCTTGTTGCTGGAAAACTGGACCAAGAGAAAGAAAACCTCTGGCCTGGTGCACAGCTCACAGTAGGCTTCCACAAAGACTTCACAGTTCACCTCCTCCCCAACCCGCTCACTGGCTGCTTTCTGAAGCTCTTTGAACTTTAGCTCAATGGTTGAAACTTTCATGCCAGGGTTGAGGGCTCGGATGAGCTGGACAGCCCGGGAAATTGGGATTCGGCCTTCCTTCTCCAGGTCTGCAATGTCAAAGACAGAGGAGATCCAGGAAGTGCGAGGGTTGGGGTTTCCTGCCTCAGGAGCCTCCTCCAAGGTGTGTTTCCCGTAGGAGGCCAAATATCGCAGACCCATTACCCATGCATTCACCACATCAGCAGAACTGGCCACCAGATCCAAGGACTCATAGTTGTCTCCATAGATGATGGAGAAGGCACATTCATCTGGGAACTGGTCTGAAAGACCGTTGGAGCGCAGCACAGGTGTCTTCTTCCCAACCCGCACCTCCTTTACTGACTTGATCTCAATTTTGGCTTTTTCAGAGTCCTTCTTGGAAGGCTCCCAGCGCATGAAGCGTAAGTCTGGGTCCAGTACAAAGAATCGGCTGTACATGCGGGAATTGGAACGCACTTTCTTCATTTCACAGCCCTCAAGCATGAAGGAAATGCAGGCAGCAGTGCTACTGAGCTTGCGGTTGCTGGGCATGGTGCTGAAGGAGACGGTCTTCTTCTGCTGCTGCAGGGGACGCTGGCGAGACCCATCCTGTAAAAAAGGAAAAAAGATAGGACAGGGAGACATCAAGGATTGCATCAGGGAGACATCAGGGATTGGTGTGGCCTTAAAAAGAGAAGGCAATGGCAACTGACTAAAGCATGAAGATGGGAAGGGAGAAAAGATTTGTCTAGTTCCAAATTTCATTGTCTACTATGGCTTATTACAGTAGTAACATGGCTCACAAACTAGGATAATGGATGAAAGATCTAAAGGAAAATTATGAGGTAATACATCTTGAGGGATTCTTAAGTTCTCCTTGTTTCTCCATCTTTTCCCAAGTCTTCAAAGAAAAACTTTAGGCCACATCTCTGCAAAAATGATGCTATCTCACTCTCTTTCAGAAGACCTTCTCTTTTGCTGTCTCTCCAGAATGAGTCGTGCTTCTTTTTGTTGCAATGGCAAACATACACAGTAGTGAGTTTTACTACATTGCTTTTCTACTGCAATTTTTTTAATTCTAATTGTTTTGCAAGCTACTTTGCTGCTGGTGTTTTTTTGAAGGCAAAACTTTTGGTGAAATGTAGGGTTGTTGGTTTTTTAATTCTGGCCCCATACAGACAGGCCAAAATAAAGCTGCTTCGGGTCACTTTGGAGGTACAGTATGCTGTTTGAATGATGCATGCATACTAAGAGTCTGGAAATCACACCAAAGCCATGATTCAGTCCTAAGGACTGGAGCACAGCTTTGGCACAGCTTCCAGACTTTAGGATGCATGCATCATTTAAACAGCATACCTCCAAAGTGACCCGAAGCAGCTTTTACTTTGGCCTGTCTGTATGGGGCCTCTGTTTCATTCAAGAAAACAACCAGAACTTGGAAATGTTATTGCTCCCCAAATCTTCCCATTTCATAATCATGGCTGGATAATCCAGGGAGCTAGTTTAAAAAAAAAAAAAGGGGGGGGGGGAATGAACTGTTCTAAGCTCTCACAAAAGACCAACTAATTCAGACTAAAAGGAGGAAACAGACCCCCACCCCATCATTGACCAGGCTTGACCTGTACTCCAAGAGTGTAGGCCAGCCCCCAAGGTGCCCTAGTCAGATAAGACTGAACTGGCTCTGGGAACTCAGATCCCATTCCTGACTGTTAAATATAGTTACATCCGACCATTCTGTTGTTTCCTACTTATTCATCCCCCCATGCTTCCTGATGGTCTCACCAGAAGGTCAAGATGAGATGCTTTGGGGGGATGGGGTGAGAAAAGGATTGAAAGAAGAACAGGATAGAATAAGGGAAAAGAAGGATGTTGTGAATAGATAAATTGCATTGACTGAAGCTTTAGAGAGAAAATGTTTAAAGCTACCCCAATGAGGATGTTCAGGTAATCTGCCTTTTTTTCCCCTATCTCCCTTTCTGCCAGCTTCAGCCATTTCTTTTCCATCTCTTTGACCCTACAAGCATGCAGAAATGAAAGGCTCATTCCTCATATAGTCATTGATCTCTTAAATATGGGACATTGTGTGGAGTCCACATAGGGCTTTAACATTCATATTATTTCATTTCAGATTTATTTTCTTTGTAGTAAGAAGGATTGTCCTGCACAAATGATGCTATCTCACTCTCTTTCAGAAGACCTTCTTTTCCTCTGTCTCTCCAGACTGAGTTGTTCTTTTTGTTGTGATGGCAAATATATAGTGGGTTTTACTGCACTGGTTTTCTACTACATGTTTTTAATTCTAATTGTTTTGCAAGCGACTTTTTCTGCTGCTGTTCTTTAAAACAGTATATACTTGTTTTCCACAGCCAAGTATTTCTTTCTGTCTATGGTCAGATCTACTTTGTTTATTTGGCATATTTTAAACTTGTACTCTGCCTTCGAAAATGGGTTCACAGCAAAAAGAAGAAAATCCAGGAAAAACACATACAAAACAATGCACCTTTTGGTAGGCAAAGGAGATAAAGTACAGCATGATTAAAATTTCAGAGATTCAAAGTGCACCTGCACTGTAGAAATAATGCAGTTTGACACCACTTTAATTGTCATAGATCCTTAGGAAAAAAAACTCCCCATGAATGCTGAAAGCAGCCAGTCTGTAGTACAGAACATCAAGGTAATGCAATGTATAAATATAAAAGTATAGTGTAATTATAAAAGTAACCAAAATGGTAACAGTTAAACCACAGAAGAGGTATGCAAACGGATCTTGCAGCACCTCTGAAACTAACTGCGCAGAAGAAATGGTAGCATGAGTTATTGTAGACGTGGTCTACTTCCTCAGATGTGAACTGGTGCTCAAGAAGGACCTTTATAATCAGACTGTATGAACAGCCATAGAAATGCAAAACCTGTGGGTGTGGTGATGAGAGAACAGGCTCAGTTTTAACAATGGTCACTGAGGGAGAAAGGTGTGAGGAAAGATTCTGCCTAAGGCCAAAACAAATCTGGAGTTTGTCCAACCCTCTGTTGATGGGCTGGAGTTTGTGAATATATGACCATATGAATGGTGAAGGGAATTTTGGAATGTGGTGTGTGCAGGCTGGAAACCAGAAAGGAGATATTTTAACCAGCTAGGAGTGCCCAGTCTTATGTGTGGTGTGCCAGGAAGCCATTGTCTTGTTCAACCCTCTGTTGATGGGATGGAGTTTGTGAATATATCCTAATTCAGCTCTTTCGCTTTCCAATCATCCTTTGCAGGGTCTTTTTGGTCAAAGACTGTTGTCCTGAGGTTATAGATGGAATGCCCAGGGTAACTGAAGTGTTCTGCAATAGGCTTTTGTGTAGTCCCATTCCTAATATCTGATTTATGTCTATTTATCCTTTGGCACAGAGACTTACCTATACAGACTGCTGAAGGGCATTGTTTACAAAGGATAGCATATATTAAAGGTCCTTCCTAGGTACCAATTCATTCATCTGAAGAAGTAAATCAAGTTTACAAAAGCTCATGCTACAACTTCTTTCTCACAGTTAGTCTCAAAGGTGCAAAAGATCCCTTTACATGTTGACATTCCAGACTAACATGGCTACGTCTCTGAATTCTACCATAAAAATAGTGAAATTTTTAGTTAGTTTGCAATTATGATGTAATGTTATGCTTTAGTTATTGCAGAGAGAAATTAATTATAGGGAACTTGTTGTTTGTAACGTGTTACTTCCAAGCACATCTCTCTTGGAGAAAGTCACCCATGAACACAGTGGGACAGTGTGCTCATGCTTCAGACTTACTGCTAAACTCAGTCAGTGAGCAGTCAACAAGAATCCTTTCATAGCTCAGCGTTCGCCCATTTGCATTTTATATTTCTTTATTTTTTGCTGTTTTCAAAACTTTTTTATTTTGGAAAGGAGAGTAACATATAAATATGAGAGAGAGAGAGAGAGAGAGAGAGAAGAAGAAGAAGAAGAAGAAGAAGAAGAACAAAGGAGGAAACGCATAAACTGAACAATGAATGGTCACATGAACAATGCAAGTGAATGATGCTAAAATCTGGTCCTTTCTTTAAATCCCATGAATGAGGTTTGACAATTGCATAACAGAAGCTTCAGCTGAAAGCACCTTCAAGCTAAGGTTTACTCAGCATTAGAAAATAAAGCAGAAATACTTATTAATGTTCCCCCACCTCCATTGCTAAATGTATGGCAATGGGTGGGGTAAAACTGGCTTGTCAAATGAGATTAAAAAGCTTATTAGGAAACATAATTGAAAGGATAAACATAAATTGAAAGGATAAAAGGTATAACACCAGAAGCAGAAAGAATGTGTAAAAGGCAACCAATTAAAATAAAAGAGATTTAATCAGCAGAGTTTGAGAAGCTCATGTACATAGTTGGTCCTAATGCACAACCAACCCCAGGAAGCTAGGGCTAGGTTTGTGTATTAAATTATTGCTATTTGAAATTACAGCCAACCTAAAACACCATTAAAGCCAAAAGAAACAGCATCAGACCTGCCAAGGTGCTTCAGTTTAGCAACCACATGCACTATTTAGTCCTTCTGTACCATTTTTCACCTTGCTGCCCTCCTTATACATCTAGCTAGCCACCTGCGTACAGGGGTAAAGACCAACAATCTGTGTCAGAGCAGACCACCATGTAACAATCCCTGGTCATATCAGGTGCACACAGCTCTGTTGTTATACGCAAGGTACTGTTTATTGGATCTCCTAATCCAAACTGGCATTAGAACCTTTTAGACTTATACCCTGTTAAGAGACTTATTTTAAATCATGGTAAGGGAGGTATACTTTGAGTTCCGTGCTTAACTGGCTGTATGTCATCTAAACAGTCTGCACCAGAACTGAGGATTGGGGCCAGGAGAGGACATATTATTTGGGCCATGCAGACAATCCCTAAAATACCAGAAAGAAATAATGTCAGTTTTCCTTTTTTAAAAATTAAAATGTATTAATATATTCTAAAACAAAACATGACAACAAACAGTACACCAAAACAACAATAAAATCAATAACCTAGACAAAGCCCTGAAAATTATAGATAAAAGGTATATTCATGGATCCTGAAAGACACCTTTCCATAAAAATTTAGCTAAAATTGGGAGATGTCTAGAGACTAAATCTTGCTGGATGTATTCAATAAATGGGTGCCAAATCTCATGAAAGGTCAACCCAGAGTGTAAGTCTCTCGCTCTGTTGTTATTATGTATTCCTGTAATGGATTTCAGACAGTTCCCCCTCTGGGTAGCACTGGAATACGCATTTGAGTGTCTGTTCCTCCTCAAAAATATTCCCATGAGATATCCTGAGAACAATAAAAAGTTGACGCCTACACACCAGAGCAGTCCTTCCCAAGACTAGCTGAGCAAAACTGGGCCACCATAACTTCTATGTAGTTGAGCCTCCTGAGGAATAATGAATAAAAAGTGTGCTGAATGGTCAAACACTAAGAAATATTAAGACAATAGTTATAACTGAGCCCTTCTCGGAATACTGAAGCCTGTCTGTAAACTATCCTTGAAGTAAGTACTCTGAACCCATGGGGAGCAGTTCTAAGTAAATTCTGTGCTTGTAAGAGTCTTAATGTTTTCCAATGTTAATTAATAAGAAAAGTCATTTGCTTTTCCCTTTGCAAATACCTGCAAGTATGTAAAATTAATAACAACCTACCTGCCAGTGTTGACTCCCTTCCCCTGATCTCAGAATTAGCTAACCTGCCTGGAATGATTCCATTGGTTATTATTGTATTTCTACCTCTGGGTGCAGAGGGGACTGTCCCTTCCTGCCTGACTTGTGGAGGAAATGGGAGGAAGGGTATGAAATCTCTTTGCGTTTTGCCAGGCCGCTTGGAGATGTGAGCAGATCCTAGATCCCAGGGAGGGAAGGGAGAACGATACCACCTTGAACAGGGCAAAGATAAAAAATTGACAAGAGAGGGGGTGGAGGAGATGAATCAGTCATCATCCTGGTTGCATAATGTTCCATCTCTACGGTTACCACAGGAAGGAGGGGAAATTGATGGTTCCTAAATTGACACAGATCAAGGGATTGACAGGCAAGATGGGGAGATGCTAATCTCAGTTTGCTGGGTTTGGGGGAGGAGAAGAAAGAGCTCAGGGTTGAGGGTGGATAGGTATAGATCCATGGTTCTGTATTACTTTGGCAGCTGGACACTGGAGCTGGAGCTGGAACAACAAAACCAGTGCCAGGAACGTAGGACTGGAACATAAGGGAGTCATAATGAGACAGGAGGAACAGTCAGAACTTGGAAACATTCCTGTTTTTGGACTACAAGTTCTGAACTACCATCACCACCCAGCTACCAATGGCTATGACAGCAGGGGATTACGGGAGTTATAATCCAAAAAAGGAACTTTTCCAAGATCGGCACAACCCACCAGGAAGTTCTCTTCCCAAACGCCATCAAACTAGGGGAAAGTATAATATTTGTTTCTGTGTGCTGGGAAGGATGAATTTCCCAGTGGCTTGCCATGTTCAAAGGTTTAAACATGGGGAAGGTTGTGCTGAGCAGTGAATTACAGTGTGTCTGAATTCAAGGTCTCTGTTTGGCTCACTCCATCTCTAACAAGGTTATGAAAACTTACAGGCAGGAGATGCAGATAATTTAGAAACTACATATGGGAGGGGAAAGGAGGGAAGAAGGCCAATTGCCAGAGAAAGAACTTTTCTGTTGCTGTATACACCTCTGTATTTTGCCCTCTCCGTGTCTCCTCCTATCATTTCTGCCATAGCTCAATGTCTTCCTTCTTCCTTAGCCTCAGCTGCCATAAATCCAAATTCTGCAACAAACAAGATAACAAAGAATGCAACTCCCACATTTGCTATAAAAAACAAGGGTTGTGCTTGGCTAAATCTTCCAATTGAGCTACTGCACCTTCCCCCAGCCAGGAGCTGTCTGGAGACATTGGTCTACAAATGCCATGCTGGTTGGGGGATGATGTGAACCATCTAGAGAGCACCACGTTCAGAAAATATGAGCTTCGGCAATGGGAGTTCCTTCAAAGATGACATTTAAACTTTTCCAACCTTTTATCTTTTGCTGAGCATTTTAAGTTGAACAGTCATTTAATTCTTTTTAATGCTGTTGTAGTTATTGTACTTCATTGTTTTTCTTGTATTACACCTTTGGTGAGCTGGTATACAAGGCTCTCATTGTTTTTTATGCAAAACCTACATATCCACATACGTACAGAACTAGACTATCCTTCTGTTCTTACTATAATCTCTACTTTCCTTCTCCTTGTTGACTCCCTATAATATTGTTGAAATTTAAACTGTGAGTTTCTTGGGGCATAGACCTGTATGTAGGTATGCATTTCTGTTATTCTATAAAGTGCTACATAATAAAATGCTGGTATTATATAACCTCTGCTATATATAGCCATTTTGTTATGAGATCGAAAGCTAGGGATCTCTGTCTGATCTTTTTGGAGAGGCAACAGACTGCTCTGGCCCCAGATGGTGTCTCAAGTTGCTTTACAAAGTGCAAGTATCTGTTAATGGTCCAGATTCTCTCTTCTTGATGAGATAAACAGATGGATATGGTGTGTGTGTGTGTAAAAAATGACCTGAACCACTTTCGAGAAGGACACTCACCCATCCCTATCCATATACTTTCCCACCACCAGACACAGCTGAAGACCCAAATCTGGACTTCTGCAGGAAGTCTGTATAAGAGGAATAACTTTTCCTCCCTTTGGAAATTGAACAGGTGTTCGGCTTGAAATGGTGGGAGCACGGAGAAAAAGGAAAAAAACAAAATAAAATTAGAGCTCAGTGCCAGGAAGGAATGCACTCCTAATAAAGAAGGCTGCAGGACTACCCAGCCATGCCAGCAACCAGCTAGGCATGGCTTAATTTGGGATAGGGCTCACCAAGGGCTTTGTTTCTCGCTTACCTCTGTGCCAGAACTCAGATCTGGCATATGCAAGAAACCAGTTAAGAAATTTCTGTGCTGGGGAATTCAGCACATACTTTGCATACATGTTCAGTCCCTGGCATTTCCAGGTAAGGCTGAGGGGAAGAAAAGCACTCTCTGAAACCCACAAGAACCATAGCTTGTCAGTTGAAGGATACTCAGTAGAATTAGAGAGCTTCTTATTAGATAGCTTTCTATGTTGCATTTTGTATCATGCTCGTGGGCTTCCCAAAGGCATTTGGCTGACCACTAATGGAAAGGCAATGTTGGAAGAGACAGCTCTTTGCTCTGATGCAGCCAAGCCCTTCTTATGTTCTTACAGAATTGTCTTGCATGCTAATGATAATACCACCTAATGTCACCTGGCAGCAGCCACTGATGTAGGTTTACAGCAGGAGTGAAAAGATGTAAGGCTACCAAATCATCTCTGCTGAGAAGCCATTTCCCAAAAGCTCCTGTTTGTATGAATTTCTTCCAGGCAGCAATTCCATCAGGTTGAAAGCAGAGGAAAGGCCTTTTCATACTACACCATGATTCTATTTTAACTGCATATTATGTGATCCTGAGACTTACAGTTTGGTGAGGGACTGGATCTCTGGTTGAGAATTCTAAACTGGAAATCCCAGGGTGTTTCCATGGCAATTGCCAAAGTGGAACTATAGTGCTATAATTGTGTAGGATGAAATGGTCCCTGGAGGGATGGAAAGCAGGCCCACTCTTTTGGCTCTCCTGAAGCACCAGCATCTCAAGGCTCCACCTCTCTGTGGAATTGTTTTCCATCCCAGCTGTTAGTCATAAGGAGTTTGCCACCAAGAATTTGCTTCTTTCCTCACACCCTCCCAGTCCATTTTCTTTTTGTGCTTCAGGTTATAAGCTTGAAGGCAAGGATGGTCTTGATAAATTGCTCTGGGAGCTTTGATTCTGGATAAAGGGAAGTGACAAAAATAAAATAAATACAAAATGCAAAAGATTAATGAAGAAATGCAAGGCTGCTACTCCATGGGCACTGTCCCACTACACTGCAATAAGCAGAACTATTCTTGCCCCCAGGGCTTGCAGTCAAAAAACCTGACAGAAAAAAGAGAGGGAGGAGGGCGAAAGAGTAAATTTGGGTGTTAGTTCCAAGTTACAAAGGTCTCTTAAGTATTATTTCTGCTAGGAAGGAAGGAAATCAGCTCCCTGCAGCTGCTCTTTTTCTGGCTATGGATGGGACCAGGAAGGTATCCCCTTTGTTATGCTATCCTACCTTGGAGGAGAAAAAGCTGGCAACAAATGGCCTTTGGTCTTGTGGTTAAGCAAAAAAGCCAAAATGTAAGCCTGTGAAACCCCTCCAAAGGAGGTAAGACTGCTGGTTTCACAGCCTTTAGAGATGGAGTGAAGTGGGGGGGGGGATGTGACAATCAACATGTCACTGGACTGTTGCTCATGTCATGCATGCCTCACTGCTGGCTTTGCTGACTAGAACTGATGGACAGGGTTGGCTCCTCAATGGTTCCAGTGGAGCAAATGCTCCAGGCCCCTCACAAGCTCAGAGTCCCTTGAAGGGAAAAGATATAGTTTGCTTCCTTTTCTTTCCCCATCACTTCCTAAATTTCCCAGTATTTTCTCCTATCAGTATTCTGTATGTTACTCGAATAAGTGAGTAAGTCCCACAGGGGATCAAGCTGTTGTCTCACTCAAGCTGTAGGGTTGAAAATGAGTTCACACACGAAGCTTTTTTTTTCTACCGTCTATTGTACTTTTTTATTTATACAATCTTTTATTTCTAAGCAGACACTCCGAGAATAGATCACACACAGGATCTCAGATCTCAGGGCCTAGAAACTTTTTTCCAGTCCTCAGGATAATGATGAGAATGTCAGACAAGAGCCCCATCTTGAAAAAGTGTGTGTGTGTGTACATACATAATTGGTTGGACTTTATGTTTTTTATTTGAATAGTGTACTCTGTGCTGCTATTGTTAATGCTTAATATATCATGCTTAAATACATTACCAGGGACTTTATCTTTTAACACTACTTGTGAAATCACAAAGGGGTGTCCCTAGATCTCCATTTTCGCATTGAAATCTCAAAGCCAGGGATCTGGCAACTCTAGTCACACATGTGTAGAAAAGTTCCTATCTTTGTCCCCAACAACCCCAATCCGGCGTTGTTAAGGGAGTTGCAGTCCAACAACATTTTGAGACCCTCAACCCAACTCCCCCCATTTCTGAGGCCAGCTGCGACACTCAACACCTTCCTCCCTTGCCTTCCTTTCTCCTCCCTCCTATCCTCATCCCTTCCTTCAAAAGCCTGTCTGACACAAGGTACTTGGCTTCCTTGGTCAATTAACATCCAGAGATTACAGCTCCAAGCCCTACTAGCCCTTAATCTCCAAAGCCTGGGTGATCTGATTTGTTGCCCAGGATAATGAATTTGCTAATGATGACAAATAGGAAATATGCACCATAATTTTTTTTGTGGGTTTTTCAGGCTATGAGGCTGTGTTCAAGAAGAGTTTATTTATGTTTTGTCAGAAATAAACTCTTCTAGAGCACAGCCTCATAGCCCAAAAAACCCACTAAAAACTATGGATGCCGGCCATGAAAGCCTTCCACTTCACAATTTGCACCTTCTTCCCCTGAAGCTTCATCTTTCCTCCAACCCAGCTACCCCATCTACTTTTGCCTTTTGGGAAATAGACGGGTGTGTACATGGTGGTGTCATAGCCCTAAGATCATTTGAGATACAGTGCTGGGGAAGAGTGTTAGGATACCATGGACAGCCAAGAGGACAAATAAATGGGTCCTTAAGCAGACAAAGCCAGAAATATCCTTGGAAGCCACAAATAATCCTGGAAGCCACAAACTGACTGAGGCTGTCATACTTTGGCCACATTATAGAATCACAGAGTTGGAAGAGACCACAAGGGCCATCCAGTCCAACCCCCTGCCATGCAGGAAATCATAATCAAAGCATCCCCGACAGATGGCCATCCAGCCTCTGCTTGAAAACCTCCAAGGAATGAGTGAGGGCATGATTCACTGGAAAGGCCAATAATTCTCTGAAAGGTACAGTAGAAGGCAGTAGAAAGAGAGGAAGGCCACATCCCAGACAGACTCAATCAGGAAGGTTATGGGCATGAAATTACAGAAGTTGAGCAGAGTGGTGGTGGACTGGTGTTTTTGATGATGTCTCATACACAGGACACCATGGGTTAGGACCGACTTGAGAGCAGTTAACAACAAAACCTTAAAACCCAAGAGAAAGAGCAGCTAAGAGACAGGTGGGCAGGGGGCACTTCATTTTAGTAGCTGGTGGAAATGGAAACACAAAGGGACAGCAGCTGTGGAGATGACACCTGTCCCCTTGACAGCCTCACCAATCTGCTGAGCATCTCTCTGTCCCTTGGCAGAATGCATCCCACTCCTAAAGGCAAACTGGAAATCCAACTGGAGGAACCATCTGGAAAGCAGTGTTGCATTCATGTTGACTGTCCCAAACTCTTTTCTCTAGGCATCTGTCAATTCTCTCTGAAGAGCAATCCTTTTCTTTCGCCACCCCTTCCAAGAGGGCTGCATGGAGAGGGGGGACATGGTTTCAGTCTCTCCTGTAGCAGCTGCAGGTGTGTTGAGGGAGGGGAGGGGAGAGGACTGCTCAGCCACAGGGCTTCAGCTGCCACTTTGACAGACAGACAGATCGAATGTGCGTCAGTCAAGCAGTGCTGTGACGACAATGAGAGCAAAGCAAATTTTGGGTGGGTGGGATGGGCGAGGAATTGTTGAAATGCTTCACAACCAGCCCATCCTCTCTGCATCACACCTGGACAAGAGGAACTCTCTTCTCTTGCACTTGACCAAAGCAAACAGAACAAAGCATAAAGAAACATTAGCCTCTTTGTGTGCCCTTCTGAAAGTACCTGGAAATCTCCTTGTTAGGAATGCCCTTAGGCTTCCATATCTGGACATGAGGACTAGGGTATGGGTGTAAATCCTCAACTATTGTGTCTTCTCGTGGCATGCTAAATAATTACAGTAGTTTTTTCCTCACTGCATGAGAAGGAAAAAACAACTTTCTTACACAGTATTCTTTCTGTATTACAATGTCCCAAAGTGTTAACGGAAAAATTATTCTGCAGAGAAGAACACATGGGGATGGAGAGTTTGTGCAAAACACAAAACAAAACATCCATATTTCCAGTTGTCTTAAATCCCATTTTGGATGAAAGATGGGAAATAAATTGAATAAACAGATATATAACAGTGAATTGCCCTAGCTCAGTGCTAGGGAATCCTGGGAATTATAGTTATTTGTGGCACCAGAACTCTCTGACAGAGAAGCCTAAACGTCTCCCAAAACTACAGTTCCCAGAATTCCCTAACACTGAACCAGGGCAGTTACAGTGGTCTCAAATTGGATTATCTCCACAGTGTGTTTGGGACCATTGTATCCCACCCCTTCTCTAGAGAGATCAAGGTGGTAATGGTGAATTTAAAGTTAATTTCACAATAACACTGTAAAATAAGCTAAGGTGAGAAACAGGGAATACTACAAAGGTCACTCAATGAATTTCAAGCTTGAGCAGGGATTCGTTGTCTCTGGTTCAAGTCTTTGCAAAAGTTACTTTTTTGGACCACAACCCACCATCAGAATGGCCAGTGTCATTTTGGACCACAACCCACTACATACACTGGCCATTCTGATGGTGGGATTCTGGGAACTGTAGGCAATAATAATAATAATGAAGTTTAAAAGTTCTGTCCAAGTCTTCCTGATCCAGGACATTCCAGACGTCATCCTGACTTCTATGAATAGGTTGCTCAGCTGTCCAGGCAAGGAGGCTTAGGTGTTTCTCCTCTGCACGTTTGCCAGAGCTCCCTATGGCCTCTAGTGCCCTATCCACAGGCTTTTGCAAAAGGTTATTGCCCTTTTCTTCCATTCTGAATACATCCCAGCAATGCACTGGTACTAGACCAACAAGCCCACTCTCTCACTTGCCATTCCCAAGTGTGAGTGTTGCTTAGCCTTTTTTAAAAAGCTGCTAGAAAGACTCCACAACTAATTCCTTGTTCTTCAAGGTGCACAAGAAAGGCTAGCAAGTGTGTGTGTGGGGGGAGAGCTGGGAGGGCTGGATTGCAGCCCACACGCTCTTCGTATTAATAGCACTGGAGCAATCAGTGCTTAAAATAGTGCCGCAAGGAGCAAAGAGGCGGGTCTCGGGTGACAGCCACCTATTCTGCAGATGAGCAACAGTGACACAAGAACAATTAAAAGCCTGCTTTTAGAAATATGCCTACCTACCGGGGCACCTCCATCACAATTACTGGAGAGGTTCAGATTCTAGATTGGGGGACTTGTGGTAGGAAATGATCTGGGATGGGTAAGAAGAGGCTGGTTAAAGCAAAGCCTTCTTCCTTACCTGGAGCAGAGCTTCAGCTGAAGAGTGAAGAACATGGGTTTTGCTCTGATTCAGATACTCAATCCAATTCAGTTCAACTATAGGTTCCTAGAGAGCCAGCGTGGCATACTGGTTTGAGTGTTGGACTATGACTCTAGAGACCAGGATTCATTTCCCAGCTCAACCACAAAACTCACTGGATGAACTTGGGCAAGTCACATACTCTCAGCCTCAGGGGAAGGCAATGGCAAACCTCCTCTGAACAAATATTATCAGGAAAACCCTGTAATAGATTCGCCTTAGGGTCATCATACGTCCGAGATGACTTGAAGGCACACAACACAACACAACACACACACGGACTTTAGAGATGTCAGCATTGCATAGTGGTTTGAGTGTTGGACTATGACTCTGGAGATCCTTAACTAAGCCATGAAACCCACTGGGTGACCTTGGGCAAGCCACATGCTCTCAACCTCAGAGGCAAACTTCCTCTGAACAAATCTTGCCAAGAAAACCCCATGATAGGTTCGCCTTAGGGTTGCCATAAGTCAGAATGTCAGTGTGTTGAAGACACACAACAACAACAACAGCAACAAATATGGACTTTAGCAGACCTAAACATCCTAAAGGCACCAGACTCTGTCTGATTTTGGTAGCTATGCAGGGTCATCTCTGGTTAATACTTTGGAGACCACGCATACCAGATGTGTAGGTTATATTTCAGAGGAAGGAACCAAGTCCCAGCAGATCCCAAGGGCCACCGTAAAACCACTGTTTCTGGCTTCCGTATTGACTGTTCAGCCACCACCAGTATCTAAATACTAAACAGCAAGGGGATGGGAGTGTGTCTGTCTATATGGTGTGTGTACACAGACATGTACAGTGGGGTTTGTTTCCAGGACCCCTTGTGGATGCCAAAATCCATGGATGCTCAAGTCCCATTAAATACCATAGCATAGTAAAATGGTGTCCCTTATATAAAATGACAAAATCAAGCATTGCCTTTTGGAATTCATATTTTTTCAATATTTTCAAGTCATGGACAGTTGAATCCATGGATACTGAGGGCTGCCACTATAGGTGGATTTCTGAAAGGTTTCAAAGTGAATCAGCTGACATTGGATACTTCCCTTAAGACCAAAGGTGCCTTGCCCTTCTTCATTAAAAAGATCTCTAATAAAAAGGATTTTGAGAATGACCCTCAGGGACAGAATATCTGCTTCCAGGCAAAAAGTCCTAAATTCAATCCCCAGCACCTCCAGTTAAAAGGATGAGGTAGCAACTGAAAAGAAAAACCTCTTTCAACCTGCCTAAGAGCCACTGCCTGTTTGAGTAGGTCAGAGTCTGGTACAAGGCAGCTTCTTGCCTCATGATGGAAAAATCTCCACCCATTACCCTCCATATCATCCATCCATCCATTTATACCGCACCATCTTCTCAGACTAGGACTGCATCTGCACTACAGAAATAATGAAGTTTCACACCATTTTAACTGTCATGGCTCAGTGCTATGGAATTCTAGGATTAGTAGTTTTGTGGGATACTTAGCCTTCTCTGTCAGAGAACCCGGACACCACAACAAACTACAAATCCAAAGATCCCGTAGGATAGATCCATGACAGATAAACTGGTGTCAAACTGCATTATTTCTGCAATGCACATGCAGCCTGGGACTCAAGGCAGATTACAAAAGATAGAAAATTACAATAAAAAGGCATCTGGCTAAAAACCTACAAAACTGAGATTAAAACGGTACTAAATAAACAACAGAATTAAAACCATTTAACTATTACTTTTAAACAAATATATAATTTTCTATTTAATATTATAGTCTATCAAGAATGGCAGATCAGTAGATTATTTTCTCCAGTGTGCCAGAGACTGGCAGCATCTTTGTGCCCATTGGCTACAACTGCTTTTTTTTCTTTCCTGGAAACTCCTCATGGGCCAGCAGCTGAAGGCTTGTGGACTGCTACCAGCCCATAGACTACCACTTTGAGTAGCAAAGGCTACAATTCCCAAACCAGGAGTTGTACTGCAATGGCATAGAATAGGTGCCCAAGAAGACAGCTCTCTGCCAATTTTGTAAACTCAGGGCTCAACCCCATAACCTACTTTCCATCCCATGTTTATGTTTCAAAGATTATTTTTCAAGAACACTTCAAATACAACAGTGGAGTATCATAGATTATGCTATAATTTTATTATTCTGTACCTTCAAGTCGTTTCCAACTTCCAACCCTAAGACAAACCTATCACAGGGTTTTCTTGGCAAAATTTTCCTTTGTCTTCCTCTGAAGCTGAGAGAGTATGACCTGCCCAAGATCACAGCTGAGCAGGAATTTGAACCCTGGTCTCCAAATCTGTCATCTAATACTTAAACCACTACAGAATGTTGGCTCTCCTTGCTATAATTATCATATAATAATAATTGTTATTAGTTTCTATCCCATCTTTTCCCGAATACTGGGACTCAATGTGGCTTCGAGTATTAAAACCAGAACAAAGTAAAAACATACAAAAACAGCAGTAAACATACATATGTAAATGACCTGCAAAACAGTTAAACTACCTATAGAATTAAAACCATTTGAAAGTTTAACTAAAAGACAAGAGATAAAAAAGAGATCATTAAAGGCCCATATCAATCAATTCCTAAAAATGAAAAAGATGATGGAGGGCATGTTTGGAGATCTCGGTGGGCTTTGGGTAGATGTGGGGGCTTCTAAAAGCTGAAAGGCTGGAACTCAGTGGGCTTCCTGGGAGTTTCAAGGGCTTCAGAAAGGGTTTATGGGCCATATGCAGTCTGCAGACTATACTTTCTCCTCTTCTGCCTGATGAGATCTCCAGTTAAAAACAGCACAGAACTGGGGAAAGACCTTTGTCTGAGACCTTGGAAAAGCCACCGTCAGCCAGAGAACCCAGCGCCAAGCCAAATGGATGAAGGGACTGACTCAGCATAAGATATCTTTCATATGCTCATATTTAAACCTACTCCCCCCCCCCCCCCACACACACACAAATACATTTTTGGATACTAGGCATAAACTTGCCCAGTTCAGTCTTTTACATCCTGCCTTTTATTTTGCTCTCTGCCACCACAGCCCTGAATCTATTATTGCAAACACTGCAAACAATAACATAAAATCAGAAAATAAATCCTTGTTTTCTCGCATACATGCACACACAGAAAAGAAAATCTGAATTAAGAACATTTGCTTGAGAACATTTCCACCCACGCCATTTATTTCTTCTTGAGAACCAGGCTAGCTATGAGCCATTCATCTGACTCAGCACATCGCTCTTTCCCATACTGTAGACCCCCTGATATGTTGGACTGCAATTCCCAGAAACTCTTAGCTGGGGAACTTCTTAGAGCTGTAGTGTAACACATCTGGAAGGCATCACTTGAAGAAGACCACAGTAAATTGAACACAAGATGCCTATACTGCTCTGAGCCCCAGTCCTGGGAAAATAAGACTTGTTCACATAGATACCACTGGATTGCTGACAAAGATGCACATCTCAATGGATATCTTTGAGCATGAACAGAGTATCCAAAAGAGTTTGGGGGCACAGTTAGGGCAGGAGTGCCCAACCTTTGGCCCTTCAATATTTTGGACTTCACTTCCCAGAGGTCCCAGCACACACGGCAAATGGTGGTGGATTCTGGGAATTAAAAAAAGCAAAACATCTAGAGCTCAAAGGTTGGGTATCTTTGCTCTAGGGTCAATTCTCAAAATGATTTCAGTGCCAAAAGGTTTGAAATGATACCAAGCTAGACTTGCAACAAAATGTTGCAGCATGGAATGGTCCTGTTCAGTTTTCCAGTCAATCAGCTAGCCATCTCCTTTTCTAAGACACTTCATGGGCCATCTCTCCATTTCTCCTCCTCCCTGTCTTCACAAGTGAGCCTTTCAAGATCTGTAGAAGAGTCTTCCTTTGCACCTCTGACTGGAGGAGGATCTTACCATTTTTGTAAAGGGTTGAAGACCTTCTTTGATTCACTGAATTAAGCTACTGAGATGGATAGGGATTGAGGAGGATTTTGTTTTTAGTATATTAGTATAATATTTTAGTATATTATAGTGTTGTGTTTTATTGTTTTATATATTGTATATGTTCGGCTATAAATCGACCTCATGTATAAGTCGAGGGCAGGTTTTGGGGTCAAAATGATGGACTTTGATATGACCCATGGATAAGTCAAGGGTAAAACTTAGGGGCATGTAGCAAAGGGAAACAATGGCAAAGGAGTTACAAAATTCCAGCAGGTATAACTGTTTGTGCCTCACAAAACTATAAATGTTAGGGTTCTGTACGATGGAGTCATGGCAGTTTTCACCATGGCAGTGGTGTCAAACTGCATTATTTCTAGAGGAACTCAACCCTGAACTCTCACTAACAACATGACTCAACTGAGCTGTTGTACTTTGGACATATGAGACAACATGACTCATTGGAAAAGACAATAATGCTTGGTAAAGTGGAAGGCTGTGAGAAAAAAGGAAGATCACACTACAAGTGTGATTGATTCAAGCAAGGGGACATGGCCTGAGTCTGCAAGACCTGAGCAGGGCAGCTGATGACTGGGGATCTTGAAGGTCTCTCATTCACTGGATGATCATAAGTCAAAGTTAACCTGATGGCAAACAACAACAACAAAGTACTGGCTAAAAAACAAAAGTGACAGGGTATTGTGGTAAATCAGATCCATTCCGACAAGAGATTGATGATTGCCCAACTTAAGAACTTAGAAAGTGTGAAGATTTCAGTAAGCTGAGACACAATAAACGAAGGTAACCGCTGAAGTGTATAAAGAGTTGTAAAGCCTGTTCTTTTACATTTACTTTTGAACATGATTATCAAACACATATTAAATTAGTAATGGTGGTTCACAACATGCACCACCACTGTACCATATTCAATGGCAAAAAAAGCTAAATGCCCCTTCACACAATTTCCTGCTGTTTTAACTGGCTCTTCCCAGTTTTCCACTGAAATTTGCTCATGCAGTTTGCCAGTAAATTTCAATGGTACAGCTGGGAGTGGTTGACCTTGGGCAAGTCACAAAGTCCTTGCAGACCCAGGGGAAAGCAATGCCTCCCCATCAAAGAAACTTGCCAAGAAAACCGCATGATAGGGTCACCTTAGAGTTGTCGTAAGTCGAAAGAACTTGAAGACACACAACAAATATGCAAATATCCCCAAATCCAAACTGAAGCATTCTGTATAAAGGAAATTCAACCTGTATCATATGCCAACAGGTGTCCTTAGCATCCTTAACCCTCCAGGAAGAAGATATTTCCAAAGCCCCTCACTATTAAGAGTCACTCTACCCCACTGGAGAAAGGAAAGGTCGCATCAAAGGCAAACTAATGGTGAGAATCTACAGTACTGCCTTGACCCCTAACTGTTCAGGGAATATGGCCTTGGACACTTGCTTTCTGGTAAACAAGCCATAAATAACCGGAGGGAATCCAAGACTGCCTCACAGTGGGTGGGTGTGAAGGGGGGAGGAACGACAACTTCCCTCAAGGATACAGGCACCCAAAGGCTTTCATCTCCCCTTGGCTCACATGCAGAAGTTCTCAGAAACTATCTGCCCTGCCAGTTCTGCCATACACTTGCTCTCCCGTCATGAGATAAGGCTATTGCTCAGTTGGCTCTGACGCACTTCCAGTTAAGGGAACTGAACCTGGGCTGCTGTCACACTGCAGAATTAATGCACTGCTTTAACTATCATGGCTCCATCCTATGAAATCCTGGGATTTGTAGGTTGCCAGCACCAGAGAAGGCCAAGTGTCTCACAAAACTACAAATTCCACAGCATTCAGCCATGGCAATTAAAGCAGTGTGAAATTGCATTAATTCTTCCATGTGGATGCAGCATCAAAGAAAGAACTGGCACCACCTTCCATGGGCTGTACGGACCAGTGGCAACTTCTATTTACGGTAGTTGCTGGAGATGTTCAGACCCTGGGGCATAATCCGATCCTGTGGAATCCCAAACCAGCCCTCTCGGCCTTCCCATATAGCCACATCCTCCTCCGCGCGACCCCATCATTTTTGTCGATCAGGGTTTTTTCCCCCCACAGGTCTTTTTCCAGTTCTAAAATGTCTGGATGCTACTCCTAAAATTTTCAAAACTGACAGTAAGAGCTTTATGCTAAAATATAGTACCATTTTTGGGTCCATCATTTTGACTCCTGGAGCTCCCGAGAACTTCTCTGAAAATGAATTCAGCCTTCAGGATGAAAAATCTTCACCAACACTGATTTGCAAATATATCTTACTGTGAGTGTGGGAGCAAGTCTAAATCTTCAGCAAGAGGTAGACTTTTGGTGACTTTTAGTCTGATTTGAAATGAGCCCGGCTGGTGCAGAATATGTCAAAAGAAGTATTTTGGGACTTTTCCCATGAACACTGGAATAGAACCCCTTGGGGGAGGATGGGAGGAAGAGAGACTGGCTTTCCAATGTACTGTAGGAGTTTGAGGCTCAACGCAATGGCAAAACCAACCACAACCGGGGGGGGGGGGGTCTCTTTCAATCTGCAGATGGAAAGCCAGTCTTTGACTTCCATGAGCCCCAGCCATCATGACCAATATGTGGAGATAATGGGAGTTGTAGTCCTATAAATAGGGCACAAAGTATCCACACATCTTCCATAAGATCTAAGTGCCATAATCCTTCCACTTCTAGTAACATGCACCACAGAGATGGAGGCCCCAATGTGAAGAATGCTGCTAAATATTGACATTAATATATCCTTGCACTGGGAGTCAGTGTGGTGTAGTGGTTTGAGGGTTGGGCTAGGACTCTGGAAACCAGGGCTCAATCATGGAAACCCACTAGGTGACCTTGGGAAAGTCACACTTTCTCAGCCTCAGGGAAAGCCAAAGCCCCTCTGAAGAAAGCTTGCCAAGAAAACCCTGTGATAGGGATAAGTTGGAAACAACTAGAAGGCACATAACAGCAAATCTTTGCATTCCAAATATAGTCATTTGGAATAATTATTCCTCTTTAGTTCTGTGCTAAAGAGCAAAGATATACAGTATAACTAAGCATGAAAGCTAGAATCGTATAAGCAACTGTATTCATTACCATGTATTCATTCATTACCCCATTATTGTGTATTGGATGTCAGAGCTGGACAGTTAAGAAAATGGACAAAAAGAGAATAAATTAATCTGAGATGTGATGCTGGAGATGAGTGCAGGGGATACTGTGCAGCAAAAAGAACAAAGGTTCTGCCTAAATTTTCCTGAGGCTGTCATGGCCACATCATGAGAAGGCAGGACGTATTAGAAAAGACAATAATGTCAGGTAAGGTGGAGGGAAGTGGAAAGAGAGGAAGACTACATGCTAGAGGGATAGACTCAATTATGGGTCACCGGTACTGCATGAATCTACAAGAACCTAGAAGAATACTGGAGGATAGGGAGTCTTGGAAATGTCTCATCCACAGGGTAGCCATGATTCGAGATTGACTTGAGCATGGTTAACAACAACAACAAAAGTTCTGTGCTTACAATAACAAGACACCATGCATGGACTTACAATGAACCAATTCACAGTCTGTATATTACTAAACATGTCTAAGATTGGGTGACAGCCACTGCATGTGTGAGTGGGTCACCAACACCCACTGAACTTTCACCTCTCTTCACATTTTCACCTTTACCTTCAAAACAATGCTCCTGAATGCACCAGTAACTATATGGCATTTTATATGTTTGATCAGAGCCGGTCTGGGTCATTTTGCAACCTGAGGCAAAGGACAAGATAGCCAATTCCCCACTAATCATTCCATATACAGAAGCTGACCAGAGAGACAAATTAATCTTCTTTCAGCTCTGCTGATGGGATTGTATTCTGTCTGTACTACTCAAGGTGATGGTCTGTGGACCAGAGCTGCTGTGCAAGCCATCATCTGCCACTCCACAGCAAGTTTCCAGGAAAGAAACACTTGTAGACGATGGGGACAACTACAGTATTGGTCCTCAGCACACAGGGGGAAATAAAGACTGCCTCTTCCCCATAAGACAAACAAATGGGTCCTAGAACAGATCAAGCCTGAACTCTCCCTGGAAGCCAAGATGATTAAACTGAGTCTGTCATACTTCTGACACATCAAGAGAAGACAAGACGGATTAGAAAAGACTATAATGCTAAGAAAGTTGGAGGACAGTAGGAAGAGAAGAAGACTGCATTCTAGATGGAAAGATTCAATCTCAGAGGCCACATTCCTGAGCCTGTGGGACCTGAACAGAGTGGTTGAGGACAAAAGGGCCTTGGAGGTGTCTCATTCACAGGGTTGCCATGAGCTGAAGTTGACTCAAGGTCAGTTAACAACAACAACAACTTTCCCTTTCAGATGACCTGAGTAGCATTCCTCTACTGCACCTGAGGACAAGCAGTCTACTTTGCGGCCAGGGTCAGAATCAAAAGGGTAACCTACATGCCATAGTATTCCCAATCACTATGTATGGATGTGAGAGCTGGACAGGGAACAAAGTGGATAAAAAGAAAATCAACTCATTTGACATGTGGTGCTGGAGAAGAGTGCTGATGATATCATGGATGTCCAAAAAGGCAAACAGATAGGTCCTTGAACAGATCAAGCCTGAAATACTTCTAGAAGGCAAGATGACTCAGTTGAGGTTGTCATACTTTGACCATATCATGAGAAGGCACAACCTATTAGAAAAGACAACAATTCTAGGAAAGGTTGAGGGCAGAAGAAAGAGAGGAAGACCACAGACAAGATGGCTGGGGAGGTCACTGTAATGAGTCTGTAGGACCTGAGCAGAGCAATGGAGGACAGGAAGTCTTGGAGATGGCTCATCCACAGGGTCACCATGAGCTGAAGCCGACTTGAAGCCGGTTAACAACCACCACAAATGTGGCACACATAGTTCCCCCCTCCAGCATCTCCCTGCCACCCTCTTGCTACTTGGGGTGACCACCTCACTCTGCCTAATGGGAATTCCTTTGGCACTGCCAAACACAACCCATTGTATGGTGGGCTCAAAATAGCCAAGGCTATACATGGAGATCCTGCACTGTGCATGACTGCAAAGGCACCCGAATGCAGGCAGGCAAACGCAAGCAGCAGCAGCACTACAGGGAGATATGGGTTCACATAATTAACACAAAATCTGGCTCAAGTGGGGTTCTGTGACAATGGGGTTGTGAATCCACTCTGGGTTTCAGTCTGAACTCCTGGGAGCTATCCAAGGTGCTGAAGCTTCATGCGCATGCCCCCACAAACACACCATATGCACAGCACTTTGGAAAGCTCCTGTACATTTTGGACTGAAAACCAGACCCCCCATCAGGAAAACCACCCTAGCCCCAGAACCTCTACAGAACTGATCACAGAGGGAATGTCCATAAGTGGCCAAACCCCAATGTACAGTAATCTAGTGAAATGGGCAATGGGCAGAAACAGACAGAGCAGCTATCATTTCGACCACTTATTGGCATCATTCACACATACTCGTTGCATCATCATCACCGTTGCTGGATGCAACATCAAAAACGATGACTTGCACATGCTGGCTGGCAGGGTTTCCTAAATATAGAAGATGCAATGTGCAAATCATATTAAACAATGTTTCCCCCCCAGAAAACTCCAGTTACACAGTTGGCTCCCCCACCTGCCCAAAGGTCATCCATTGTCCAGTGTATGTATGAACTAGGCTTTCAGATTCATCCTGACTGAAAGTGCTACAAAGTAAGAGTATGTTAAGGGATTGATTGATTTATTTAGGCAAAAAGAGGTTGCCACTGACAATGAGATCAAATGGGGTTTTTGCAGAAGTCAGAGGTTGGCGGACTGTGGCAGTTGGTGGCTTCCATGTCAGTGGGTCAGTGATGTTGGCCTTCAGTCTGAATTGAAACCGAGGGCAGTGGTTAACAAGAGCCAACATGGCATTATAGCTTGAGTTTCAGACTGGGGAGACCAGGGTTCGAATCCCAGCTCAGCCATGAAACCCTTGGGCAAGTCACACTCTCTCAGCCTCAGGGGAGGCCATGGCAAACCTCCTCTGAACAAATCTTGCCACAAAAGCCCCATGACAGGGTTGCCACAAGTCAGGAAGGAACTGAAGGCACACAACAACAAAAGCAGCTAGTGCCAACAACAAATCCAAGGTGCAAAATGGGTTCAGTTTCTTTAAAATCAGGACTAGCAGCCATATGGGACTCAAAGCCCTACTGAACTGTGTGTCACTGAAGACAAGACAGTGCAGCTACGCTGTAGAAAGAATGCCATTTGAGGCCACTTCAAGTGTAATGGCTCCGTCCCATGGAATCCTGGGATCTGTAGTTTTACAAGGTCTTTAGCCATCTCTGCGAAACCCCAAGATGGAGGCATGGCAGTCAAAGTGGGGTCAAACTGGGCTATCTCTATAGCATAGATGCACCCTTTAAAGTGTGATGTTATGAAAGTGAGGGTTAAAGGCTGGACTGGGAAGGCAGACTGAACTAAATGCAGACAGGGATGATTCCTGGAGGACAGTCACACTTTTAGGAAGTTTATCCCAGGAAGATCCCAGGGGGAAAAAATCACAAAATTACACAAACCAGTTTCACACGACGTTGTGCAAAACCTGCCCTTAAAGCGGCCACAAAGAAGCATTAATGCGCATCTTTTTACTTTTGGGATTCCGGCGACGATGCGTTTCCCACATCGCTTCATCTGCGCAAATGTGTGCGAAACTGTATTATGCATTGTATTTTTTACATTTTTTTGGAACCCGCCTCAATCCGAATATTATTATTATTATTATTATTATTATTATTATTAT
>NC_056527.1:91087328-91141525 GCF_019175285.1 Sceloporus undulatus | reverse complement strand
TATACTACTTCATGGTGAACTAAGCATTATCTAAGCAGTTTACAATGTGTAAGCCAATTGCCCCAAACAAGTTGGGTACTCATTTTACTGACCTACAAAAGGATAGAAGGCTGGGTCACCCGGAAGCCCTGTGGAGTTGAACTCAAAGTGTTGTGGCTGCGATACCAGCATTTAACCACTGCGCCACCAGGGCTCCTTTGATGTAATTTACATAAATTCAACCTATATAATAAGGAAATCAAAACAGTTAAAGATTTCTCATACTTTGGCTCAAACACTGATCAAAATGGAGACTGCCGTCAAGAAATCAGAAGAAAAAACTAGGAATGGGAAGGGCAGCCATGAAAGAACTAGGTAAGATCCTAAAGTGTAAAGATATACAACGGAATACTAAAGTTAGAATCATCCAAGCCATTGGATTCCCCATCACCATATACAGAGTTGGAAGTTGGACAGCGAAGAAAGCTGAAAGAAAGAAAATCAACTTATATGGTGCTGATACTAGTATAGACAGTCAAAAATGCAAACATACGGCTCCTTGAACAGATCATGTCAGCGTGGGACTGTGAATCTACTTGAGGCTTTAATGCTAACCAGTAGAGCTAACTAATAGACCTATTCAAGGTGTTGAACCTATTTTTTATGGTGTTAAGGATTTTTGAGAGAAGATTAAAGCAAATTTTTGACTCTTTTTGAGTATTTTTTGCCTGTTTTGTTGTGATTTGGTTTGCCTTGACGCACTATTTTCCAACCTGTCCCCTCCAGATCTCTTGGACTATAACACCTATCATCTACAATCAGAATGCTGTAATGGGAGTTGTGGTCCAATAGATCTGGAAAAGGCTGCCCTTGAGTGTAGAGGGAGGGGGACATTTTCAGGAACTAGATCCCTGTTGGCCCCATTGTTTCCCCACCTCCCTCCCATCTCTGGACAGCAGCTGTCCACCCAGCAGGTCCCCTCCACAGGAAGGCCCAGCTCTTTCCTTGAAGCCTGCAGGTGTCCATAGAAGCCAGCTGTCCCAGCCAGCCATGGAAAGGATTCTGGATTCCAAAGAGCTTTGCCAGGAACCCAAGTTCCAATGCAAAAGGAATTGTTGTTTTTAATCAAAACAGAAAGTTGCCTTTCCTGTCGCAGAACAACAGCAACATCTCTTAACGGAGATTAAATGAGATTCATTCCCAGCCACAAAGCAGGACTACTTTGATTTTGGAGCAAAAGAGATAATCCTGCATCTTTTTGCTTCATCTTTTAAACACACACAAGCGTGTGTGCACTTACACGTGCATGTACCGTGTGTGTGTGTGTGTGTGTGTGTGTGTGTGTATGTCTCTCTTGTCTTTTCTCCTAAACCAGGACATGCTCGGCTTATGAGGCAGCTGGGAGTGGTCAGACAATTCAAAAGGGAGAAGTTATGATGGAAGTTTCAGATGACACTTCAATTGTCCAATGGCACTGTTTCATTCATGGCATTTTATTGAGAAGGGGAAGATCTGAGCAAAGCTGTTTTCATCTTGGAGCTCTCCTTTGTTTTCCCATAAGTTTTCCCATTGTTTCCCTCAAAATAATAATAATAATATTAATAATAATAATATAAACACAATAGCTACACAGTGTATTTCAGTATGCAGTGCTAGAAATAATATTTCATCTAACATCGTGATAGGAAAAGTGCAACCATCCAGATGTGGTTGGACTGCAAATTTCAACAGTCTTGGCCAGCATCATCCAACAACATCTGGAAGATGACTTGATTCCCACCCTGATCTAGAAGCACCCTAGCTCTCATCAGCCCAAAAAACCTGTTTCTTCAGTCTGTGGGTGTTCTTTTTAGCTGCCCTCGAGTAGACCTCAACTCATGGTGACCCTGTGGATGAGACATCTCCAAGACCCCCTGTCCTCCACTACTTTTCTTAGGTCCTGTAAACTCAGGCCTGTGACCTCCCTGAATGAGTCTATCCATCTGGCATGTGGTCTTCCTCTCTTTCTCAGTCCGTGATACATGGCCTTTTGTTTTTTGTGGGTTTTTCAGGCTATGTGACCATGTTTTTGAAGAGTTTATTCCTGATGTTTCGCCAGCATCTGTGGCTCGCATCTTCAGAGAATGCTGACCTGGAAGAGAGTGGGTATATACACACACACACTGTGAGATCCTGGGTAAGGAGGAGTGATTCCCATGTTAATCTGTGTGTTGTTCTGTTTTTGATGGCTGGGCCTCAGGGTAGGAGGCTATGCAAAAGAGGATTAGTGTCTGCTAATTGGTGATCATTGTCTGCTGGGAAAGCCCCTGACTCTGAGAAGTTTCTCATTTGCATTGGCTGAGTCTTGGTTTTGGTGTTCTTCAGGACTGGTAGCCAAACTTTATTTACTTTAAGGGTTTCTTCTTTCCTGTTGAAGTTGTCCAAGTGTTTGTGAATTTCAATGGCTTTCCTGTGCATTCTGACCTTATAGTTGTTGGCATGGTCCAGAACGTCAGGAATAAACTCTTCAAAAACGTGGCCACATAGCCCGAAAAACCCACAAAAAACTATGGATGCCGGCCATGAAAGCCTTCGACTTCACATGGCCTTTTGTTTGTCTGTTCAAATTCTTATACAATTCTTAATCTGCAGACATCAGGACAGTATATTAAAGTGTGATCCATATGAAGATCATATAATAAAAAGAACTGAAGAATAAATATCAAAATACCAACAAAGGCAGCAAATACGTGAGAAGGATAAAGGTAAGGTAAAGGTTTCTCTTTGACAATCCCATTAGTTTACTTGAGATCCCAAGACAAGCAAACAAGTTTTGACCTTATGCTGAAAATACTGCACTGCTATTAAGTGTCAGGGAGGTCTTCCACAGCAACATAGGACTTTTTGATGAACAGGGACAATGATACCATCTACTACCCCTCAGACTTTCCTGTTTCTTCTCAGCCCTGGTGCAATGCACACAATGCTGGGGGAGGGTGGATTTTCCCAGCAAAAGAAAGTAACATAAAACACATATTATTTTATGAGCAATGCCTTTTGTTGCACAAAGTATTTTGGGGTGGCTTGGTCTTGAATTTGCCAAAGACCTGCTCATGAGTGGAGATTAACTTGCTATAACTGGTTAGTTAACTTAAGATAAAATGTACTCTTCAGTTCTCTAAAATGAAATCTTGGCACTGTTGGTCCTATACTGTTTGGGGATATAATGTTTCACTCTCTTTCCCTTTCCGGCAGTCCCTATCCCAAGTGTTTTATGACCTTCAGCAAATCCTAATGAATTGGTGCTTTGCTGTGTTCTAATGCTGCGTGTAATGAGCGAAACTCAGAGATAAAAAAGATACACAAATCAATACATTTTTTTTACTCTCAATATTTGACCTACAGTCTTGAACTCTCCGTAGGGCTAGAATGTGTGCCTTCACTTCAGCATTTAGCACTACAGATCCCTATCGAACAAGAAATTGTTCAAACAAAAAATTGTTGCTTGGAGCTTGCAAATACATTTAAACAAAGGCATAAAAAATCCAGTAACACCTTTGAGACTAACTGGGAAGAAGGAATTTCTGGCATAAACTTTTTTGGACCCCGTCCACTTCTTCAGCTCTTAGCATTAGTCAGTATAATTTCTGATCGGAATGTATTCTTGGTTCATTGAGTAAATTAAATGTGTCCCTTTGTTTCCATTAGGTGTCCCAATGCAAGGATTGAGTATCCATTTAGATACAGAACTATTACTTTAAAAAAAGTCTTGCTTTGGAACATAAGCAACCTGGAGAAGCAGATGCAAAATGATCAGGCTCTTTGCAAAATTGAGAAGGCATGACTTTTGAGTGCCCTCTTGTGGCAGCAAAAACCTTAATCCAGAAGCCATAAATGGACGAGGAACAAGTAATCAGGAATAAATGCCCAGCATGAGGCAGGGAGGGGGAAATGGGGAAAATTTCTTTGGAAATTTCGTCAGATGGATGTCTGTGTGAGAGAGTAAGATTTTTACTGGAAAGGCTTCCATTGCCCTGCACTGTTACCCTTTCCCACACTGAGCAGAAGCAAAAGATATGCAGGAGAACGATAAAATAGAAATGGACTTGCAACAAAATGATGCAGCATGGAATAGTGCAATGTGAAATTCCAGCCACATCATTTGCTCCCTCCCTCCTCTAGTTTTTAATTTCCCATCCCAACACTCAGTTAGTATTCTAGTCCCCATTGGGCTGCTTTGAAGTACTTCCTAAGTTAGGATTGTGATTGTCTTTAAATTAATCAAACAGTGGGTTTCACCCAGGACTACGGATGCCTCCCTGATACAAATTCATTCATGGTTGAGGACATATGACTGTCATCTGCTTCCCATGCGACCTCTAAAGCTGGTGAAGACACCACTCATTTCCCCCTGAAGCCTGTTCTTGCTCTTCATCAGCTTATGCAATTGCTGGGGATCAGGCAAGATTAATCTTGGTGCTGCTTCCAGGGTTGCTCTTTTCCTGCATTAGTAGCAGTGGAGAACAAGTGATCTGAGCAGTAAGCAATGGAACACAGGAGACCTGTCTGACACACACTCTCAGTCTCAGAAAACCCCATGACAGATTTGTCTTAGGGTTGCTATAAGTTGGAAATGAGTTGAAGGCATACAACAATATATGAAAGTTGGACTGTGAAAAAGGCTGATAGGAAGAAAATCAACTCATTTGAGATGTGGTGCTGGAGAAGAGTCCTGTGGATAGCATGGACTGCTAAAACAACAAAAGATAAATAAATGGGCCCTAGAGCAAATCAGGACCAAATTCTCTCCAGGAGGCAAGATTACTAAATGAGTTGTCATACTTTGGCTGTATCATGAGAAGACATGATTCACTAGAAAAGATTATAATGCTTAGGAAAATGGAGGGCAGAAGGAAGACCATATACCTGATGGATGAATTCAGCCATGATGAATTCAATTCAACCAGATGGATGAATTCAATAAGAAAAGCCATGCCCCTGATTCTGCAAGATCTCAGCAGGGTGGTTGAGGATAGGGCGACTTGGAGGTCTTTCATTCATAGGGTCACCATGGGTCAAAATCAAGTTGAAGGCAGGCAGTGAAATGGTCCATAAGAAAAGACAGAAACAGTAGTAGTATTTTACGGGCAAGGATGTGAAAAAGGATGTGAAAAACATTCCATCTTGATCTTATCAGCTCTTTCCAAATCTCGAGTTACAGGATCGTAAATTCCCACATGGAAACCCAGTACACACAGCGTTTCCCATGCACATTTCCCCCAGTTTATGTCCGTTTTGTGTACACGTTCTGTAATGTGCAGAGTTTTGTAAATGTTTTTTCCATTGACTAAGGTGTGCTTGGGAATATTGCACCACAAGCTTTCCAAATATGCACACTTCTGAGGCAAGGTTTCACAGGAACTGCTGAAGGGGTGAGTGTGAAATGGATATGCCAATGAATGTTTGTTCCATCCCTAGTTAGCCTAAAAAAGCAGTTTCAGGGGCAAAAGTATAATGAATGGCAAGCAGTAGCAATAACAAGTACATTTCTATACCTCTTAAGCACTCCCTAAGTGGTTTACAACATGTAAGCCAAGCACCCCCAACAAGCTGGGTACTCATTTTAGCAACTTTAGAAGGCTGAGTCAACCCTGAGCCACTGGCTGGGATGAAGACCATTATCAGTGCACACCTCGAGGCATGTCTCTCCTTCAAGTGCCTCCACTGAGAGTTATAGGCTTTTGTAGAGACGTGGGAGAGAGCCTTCTTTGTTGTACCTGTGGAATGTGCTCTCCTTGGGAGCCCTGATGGGTGTCAACATTGGTGCCAAGTTAAAACGTAGCTCCTCTCTCAAACTTTTAGGGCCCAGTGATCATAGTTTGACTGGGGCTGCATCTACACTACAGTATTAATGCAGATTGACACCATTTTGTCATGGCTCAGTGCTATGGAATTCTGAGATTTGTAGTTCTGTGAGATATTTGGCCTTCTCTGTCAGAGGGCTCTGGTGCCACAACAAACTACAAATCCCAGGATTCCATAGCATGGAGCCGTGGCAGTTAAAGCAGTATCAAACTGCATTAAGTTTGCAGTGTGGCAACAGCTTCAGTCTTTTTAAATGTTCGATGCTTTGAATTGTTTTAAATGGTTTCATATTGTTTTATAGCCTTTGCCCTGCTCTGAGCTTTTTGGCTTTGCAATGGGGTGTTAACATTTTAATAAATATAGAAATAAAATAATGGGAGAGTAAGGATCTTTGGGATATACTTTAAATAGAAATATGCTGTGACTGAAAGCCTGGGGAATAAATTAATAGTGATTCATAGGGCACATTTTTTTTAACTCCTTGGAGAATGCTCCTGAAGTTCACAAAGCAGTGAGCTTGCTTTTTTGACAAGACTCTTCCTCACAGTCAGGATTAACAAATACAAAAATGAAGTGGGGGAGGACTAACAGCATCACCCTGCTGCTTATTATGGACAATTTAATTTCCATGTGCCATGTGTGACAGTATCAAAATGATAACTCAGAAAGTTTTGGAAGACTAATCACTTTAGTCTGTGCAGAGTGCAAACAATTACCGATGGTAACAAAATACCTTGGAACAAAGAATGCGCATTCTCTTTTGCAGCGGATAATAGAAAGCTAGCCCATTTGTTCAAACTGGTCTCGGGAAAACAGAATTTTTTAGGTACCTTGTAAAGCAATGAATTATTTACTATAAAACATACTATGCAAGTATAATAAAAATAAGCCTCAATGAATTCAACATGGTTTACTAACAGGTAAGTGCATATAGCATTATGGCCTTAGGTTGCAACACTGTGCAAAATAAACTAAAGTTGGAAGGAGAAAAGCTGGCTCTCCCTTGAGATTTCCTGATTTGTGGGAAATCATCACATCACTGGTTTCCAGACCACCACCTTCTTGCTATAAGGACAGAACCACCATAATGGAACAGTCATGGCTCCAAGCCACACCACACCATTATTTTTTCCTGTTCCACCCCGCATGCATGTGCACAAGGACATGCCAATCATGCAAAGTCATCTCCACAATGTTCTTTGTCAGTTACTGTGAATGACATTTCCATTCAATCTGTCAATGAGGCCCGAAGCCTTGGCTTGCTATTTGACTCTTTGTTATCGTTCACTCCACATATCCAGGCTACAGCCAAGTCATGCCGATTCATTCTTTATAATCTCATCAGAGTTTGACTCTTTCTGTTTTGATGGTGAAGACTTTGGTGCATACATTGGGACGTAGCCAAGGGGGGGGGTCTGTGGGGTCCAGACCCCCCCTTCCATTAGATACAATGAATGGTATGTGCTGCTGTGCCATTGCGCCCAAGCCCCATTATAATGGTGCACTTTGTCTGGACCCCCCCTTCCCAAAATCCTGGCTACAGCCCTACATTGCCTTGATTATTGCAACTCATTGCTAGTGGGTCTTCCTATTTTCCACCTTAGCTCCCTAATCTCTGTGCAATGCTCAGCGGCCAAAATCATCTTCTCAACCCGTCGTTTTAGTCATGTTACCCCCTTGTGGTTAGCCATCCATTGGATCCCCATTCTTTTCAAAACCTGATATAAAATTCTTCTCCTGACCTTTAAAGCCTTTCATGTCTTGGCTCCCTCTTATTTGTCGGCACTCATCTCTCCTTACTGGTCTCCATGTGCGTTGAGATCTTATGACACTGGTCTCCTGACCCAGCCAAGGGTCTCCTCCTCCCCTGCTCAAATCTGCCCCTTCTCCTGTGCCTGGAATCTCCTCCCCACACAATTAAGGACTATTACTTCCTTGATAATCTTAAAGCCAAATTGAAGACACTCTCGTTTACGGAGGCATTCCAAATTATTGGTTGTTAATCTGCTGCTTACTTTGTTTTTATTGTATACTACTTAGTATTATTTTAGGGGTATTTTAATCATGTATGTTGTTGTTTCAGATCATACGCCTCTTGGAAGGTTTTTATTCTTTTTCCCAATTTTTATCTAATCGGATTTTAATGTTTTTATATTGTTTATTGTTATTATTTGTTTTAGCACTGGGATGGGGGATTGGGAAGGGATTAATTTGTATTTTATTGTACTTTTAATGTATTTTTTTTAAAGTGTTGTTACCCACCTGGATTCCTTTTGATTGGACGGGATATAAACAAATCTATTATTATTATTATTATTATTACTATTATATTTATTCTTCCCCTCCCCCCTATTTTATTTGACCTTTGCTATGTAATCGCTGGGCAAACTTTACAATGCTCTATAAATAAATGTTAATCATCATCATCATCTCGCTCATCCTGCCCAGCCACCAGCCCATTGGATGCCTTGCATGACTGTCTGCTTCATTGCACAATTGAGCGACTGCCCATATGGCTCACTGGTGCACCTAGTGACACATTGGCACAGCACATAGAAGCCCCCCCATTATCTTGCTTGTCCCCTGCAGTGCGCCAACTGGGGCAGAGGAAGGCCAGTTTACAGAAATCTAAGGCAGACTCCAGGCCCTCGTGGAACATGTGCCTGCTCAGTCATGATGTTTCCCTCCATACATATCCCCTTTCTCCCTCTTCCCCCTATGTATCCCTGTTGGACCAGTCAGTTTATTAATGTTTCTATTAAATCCATTTTATTGTTGGTAATCTGATGTGTTTGCTGTTATTTCGCTTCACAGGTGTGCAATGGGTCGATGGTGCTGCTGACCGAGTGATACTTAGGTGACTTTGGTGACTGATTTGCAGGTAGGCAATAAAAAATATATATGGCCAGCAATGATGCTGGCAGCCACCTGGCCTTTCCACTATCTCACACTGATGTGATAGTTCATTCTCTCACTCTTTCCAGCCTAACCAGAGCAATCAGGGATTATTATTATCATTCTTACTTGGGTTGTTCAAGAGAGCTGATCTTTAGTCTAGGTTAAGCACCTCTTTTAAGAAAGACAACTTCAGAAGTATATTGGGTGTTTTATATGGAACAACAGTGGGCTATAATTGAGAGGCTAAACTTGTCTATTAGGGAAAAGTTTATTATTATTATTATTATTATTAGCCTCTCGTGTTAAGCCCTGGAGTGCAACTTGGGGCCATTTCCTTGTCATTTCAGCCGTGTGTGTCATCTGCAAAGGTGAGTTCCAAAATGGATCAGGGCTGTTTCTTTCAGCCAGTGTGAACAAGCCCTGAGTAACTCTCATTAAATTCAGAGGGTCATACCTCTGTGTAGGTATGCATAGGTTAAAGCTGAGAGATATACTACTTAGAAGTTAGCTTGTCTTTATAGTAGTACCTTCCAGTCCCTTTTCCCCATCTTCCACCTGCTCACAGCACATTCAACATTTTCCTTGTAGAGCCATACAACAGCCATCCCAATTATGTTCTTGTTCCCTGTTCACTAAAAGAGTTTCACAACTGTTGTTTTACTGTTGTAGTGTGCCTTCAAGTCATATCTGACTTATGGTGACCCTCAGGCAAACCTATCACATGGTCTTCTTGGCAAATTTGTTCAGAGGGTGTTTGCCATGGCCATCCTCTGAGGCCGAGAGAGTGTGACTTGCCCAGGGTCACCCACCTGAATTCAACATCACCTAGCTGGAATTCGAACTCCGGTCTCGAGTCTCAGTCTGACCCTCAAACCATTACACCACACTGGCTCTGGCTGTTCAAACTGTTCAGGTTCAGGCATTAACTTTGTTCCCTAGAACATGGAGGCAATTTGAAACCAAAAAACTACATTGACCATTCCCTGCCCTGCAAATTGCAGACAATACTTTATTGGTAGTGGATGCTAGACATTTCAAAACAGGAATATTTTCATCAAAGGTTTTTGACATGTCTTTTGCTCCTAGAAGGCATTTTAAATTATACTCCATGAGGGTTTTCCTCTTTTTAAATTCAATACCAAAATAAAATAAAATAAAGAGCACATCCAACACATGCTTTTTTTATTTCTTAATGAAAAGTGGTAATTTAGTGGAAAACATTTTTTTCAGTGTACCATTAAAAAGCTTTCTGGGCAAAATAGTTCTTTAAAATAGTGCAATCTTTGTGTTGTGTGTCTGTTTTAACCATAATTTCACTTCTAGGAAAAGAAAATTTGTAACATGTAGTTGGACAGAACTGGACTCACTTGTGAAAATGGAACAGGCAAAAACCCACTGGGAATTTTTGTGCAATTTCCACTTAAATGGACAGTCACTGTGCTTTCATACAAGTCCAATTCATACAGAAAACGGCTGTGGGACTTCTTCCCAGAATGGCCACGCAGGCTGGGGATTCTGGGAGTTGTATTAAAATAACCCACACTTCCCCAAACTGCATTTTCCTAGAGAATCCCATAAAGGAGAAACAGAAACCCACCCTGTGCTGTTCCTAGTGCCAGCTGGATTCTGTGCTGGTATAGGATGCGCCTGTAACAAATTCCACACACTTTCAGAACCTTGTAAGAAGTTTCAGGTATCTGCCCTCACCTCACAGTAGCTTTAACATTATTAAGCACAAGTATTTTGTGTCATGAAAAGTTTAGGAACACAGAGACTTTCCTGATACTGATTGACTGGTCCATCCAGTTCAGTATTGTCTGCACTGATTGGCAGGAACTTTCTGGCAAGATTTCAGGTAGGACGCTTTCTTCAGCAACCCTGGAGATGTCAAGGATGAATCCTGGGATCTTCTGTATGCAAAACATATACTCTTCACTACTGAGGTATGGCTTTCCCCTTTGTTGCTGACCAAAAGACATTTTGCTGGCTTATGTTCAAATTTTGTGCCTCATGTTGACACCTTTTGTTTTGTTGTGCCTTCAAATTAACTCTTGACTTCGGGGGACTATATCATATGTGTTTTCTTAGCAAGATACATCTTCTTCAACCCTGTCAACCGTCCTCTTAAGTTGAAAGAGTGTGACTGGCTTGAGGTTCCCCAGTGGGTTTTCATGGCTGAGCAGAGATTTGAACACCATTCTCTGCAGGGATTTGAACCCCCATCTCCAAGAATTCAACACTCAAGCCCACAATAATGAAACCAGACTTGGCCACCTGCTGAGGTGCCTGCCAGTTCCCTTCATGGTACAGCTGCTCTTGGCATCTGAGCAGAGGGACCAGTACAAGCCCAGGGTTTCTTCTTTTCCCAGTTCCAATCACAGCTGGTCAAAATTAGTCGATGCAGATTTTTGGCCAGAGAAAGACATAACTGCTCCACTTCTATCTCCACCTCCTCAAAAGATGAGCAATCTATCACAGTTTGAAAATTTTTATGAGGTGGCATAGCATTATAGCAGAACACATTATTTACATGCAGCATATTCCAGATTGCATTCTTGGCATTGGCTGGGAGGTGATGGGAAGGAGGTATGCTGGAGCATCTGGAGAAGACCCACTGGCAGCATAGAGGATGTTGAGCTACAGAGACAAACTATTTCACCAGCTAAGAGGCATCTCCCCATATTAACTGATTGTGCCATTTGATAGTGTTGGAACTCCATCTTGCTTTTCACATGAAATTATTAAAACAATTTATCACATTAAAATCTGTAATATTATGTGGAAGGGTCCTGAGAACAGTATCCTATGGTGTTTTACAAAGTTGGGCTGCCATGCTATATAACATACACAGTTGATGGGTTAGGTACTGAAAAGATTTTGAACTACATAGAGATCTGGTGTCAGGAGTATTTGACCCTTTAATGTTGGTTTATCACATCTCCTATCAGCCCTAGCTAGCATAGCCAGTAAGGAAAGATGATGGGAATTGCAGGCCAGCAACATCCAGAAGATGTTCCCCATTCCCAATGTAGATTATAGTATATATAACCCAGTATGGAAGAGGAATAATTGCCAGTGAATTTACAGTCACCTTACTAATTCATCTGGCAAACATATGTTTTCATATTGTTACAAAAGCTAACCTGAGATGTTTGGCAAGAACACAGATATGCAAGTGTATACACCAGAGATGCCTCTTATCATATCACTTTCAACTCTCTTCCTCCCTCCCTCCCTCCCAAATTACTCCATGAGTCCAGCCTAAATAAATGAATTATGGGTCCTAGAGAAAGGCAGCTTAAAAAAATGGGGGAGGGGGTAATGTTAGGCACAAAATAAGGTTCAGAGATATTGTGGGGAGGGGGAGGAATGGAAGCCAATGGGGACTGATGGAAGATGGTGGCAGGAGACTGTAGCAAATCCTAAGGGCTATAGGAAATAGGGGCAGAAGAGAGAAAGAGAAAGTGTGTGTATGTGTGTGCATATGGATGCAAAAAAAAAAAAAAAAAAAAATTGGGGAAGAGCTTTCAGTTGTTACAGAGTGGAAATGTACAAGTAGTGTGAACATGAACAGAAAAATTGTGCCAGGATGTAATTTGGCCTTTAAGAAGGCTCTTTTCAATGTGACCTATATGAGCTTTCTGGAAAGCTCTTTTTCTGGAGTCTACCCCCAGTTTCTGTTCTTTTGATATCTACAACGTCACTACCTCCGAGCAAGAAAAGCAGGGTGGGGCTAGCCTTGTAGCCTAATGATAATCTTGCACTGGCAAGCAAGAGCTTTTAAAAAAAACATACTGGAGGCACATGTATGCACATTGGTCAAGGAAAATATGCAGCCTTGGGAGAAAATGGCAAAGGAGGGGGGGGGGGGGAGTTTCTAAACCTACTTATTCTTCTCCTAAGTGTCCAGTGCAGGAAGGCATGAGGAATAGCTTGTGATGTCTCCTGCTGGCATCACAGGCACTGTCCAAAAGGTGCCTGTAACTGCAGCATAGCCATAATCCCACAACAAATGATCTGCAAGCAAGAGCAGCCATTATTTAAGATGGGAAGATAGGGGAAGGAATTATATTTTCCCAGTACTATATTTATGTTGGTGCATTTGTTGGTGATTCCACTAGAAGGAGCATGCTCTCTGAAACAACATCATTTGGTTGTTCCTGGGGAAAGAAATCATGTCTGGCATGACCCTCTGAGAAGTATTTGTTAACATTTCAAGTCTGCAAACAGCATGAAATCAATTCAACAGCCAGCTAGCTTTCACAGCATGATGTTAGATTGAATATACTGTGTTTGCCCTAGAGACATATATCTGTCTGTGTAGCCTTCAGGAAGTTATTTTCATGTGCAAAGTGCATGAAATTTGTACTCCTCCAGCTCAGTCTGCAAACTTGAGGAGAGGATGTTTCACTGTGCTTGGGAGAGACAACAGTCAGGAATTAATGTTTCTTTGGTGATTCTGAGGGGCAAAGAGTAATTTCATTCATAAACATTCACTGAATAACCTAAACCTTTAAGTATGCACAGGACAATCTTTGTAATAACAGTTACTTTAAACTTTCTGCAATATGATGGCCCCTGTGGTCTCTTCCAACTCTATGATTCTATGTTTTTTGATAGGAGAGGAAGAGGAAAATATAACCTAATGAGGACGCTGTTCTTCTACATAAAGTCTTAAATGGGATACTAGTGAGGAAAGGGCTAAATTCTTTTCCAGGGAGAATTCCAGGCCTCTGAAGCTCAGGTGGAGCCATGAGACCAAACAAAACTACATGGGTATCTGTGGCACAGAGAAGCATGCCACAGCTTTAGGCCACAGTAGCTTTCAGCTTGGCCTTGAGTTCCCTCAGTCTTAACACTCAGCTTTCACTACTTAATGCTTCAAATCCAAGAGACTGCCCATGGAAAAGTATTTGGCTTTGCCATTTATGTGAACAGGTTGGTGGAAGAGAAGAAGGATATATGTGGCTCATTAGACACTTTCTTCAGGGGCTCAGGAAAAACGTGGTGGTTGAATTGGTGACTGGATCCCTTCATTAAAAAAAAAAAAACCTGACCCACAGGCATATATGTGAGAAATCTTTAACACTGTGTTAAAATAGTCTGTGCTTTATTGTCTATTAGGTATAAAAATAGTGCTTGTAGGTTGCTATTCTTCCCAGTTGTCTAAGCCAAATGAGAGATCAGGGTTTGCAGAGAGAAGAGAAGAAAAACAGAAGTGGCAATTGTTCTTGAATTGTCTAGAACTCTCTCCTTAGGGCAACTCTTTCTTTTCTGAAACTACCAATAAAACTCTGGAACCTGCTTCCCACTCCCTATTTTAAGTGGGTGGGTGAGGCAGATACATAATTATTTCAGATTTTAGTTCTGCAATTCACAATTTGTTTAGAGAGAGTGAGAGAGAAAAGGGGAATATATTTTCCCCCTACACACACACAAAATCTTCTAAACACATGATACCAGGGTGCAAAACATCAAACATACTGAAAGCCAAGGGACATTAGATGGAGCAGCCAAGATGTAAAGCAACTATCTTTTGACAAGACAAAAGACTGGGATGAAACTAAGAGGAGAAGGGCACATAAAATGGCTCCAGGGGACTCTGCCAAGCCAAAGGGGACCTGGCAGGAGCAGACCTCAGTGTCTGGGTACAAACAGAAGCAGTGCTTCCACAGAGCGAATGCTTCTTACACAGAACATCACGCACATGCCTGCACAATGGAAACATAGGCCAAATGCAGACACACACACCATACTCGCAAACAAACACACACCGTTTTTCTGAGGCGCAGTAGAGAGAGAATAAAATGCATACACAGAAAGATTACAAAATATGATCCTTCAAATAAGGCCTACTCTCTTCCACAGCTCACTCCTCCCCACTTCCAGACACCCAAAAGGCTTCTAGGCAAAGAATGGCAGTGTGTTGCATTCTGGGAGGGTGGGAGGGAATGGTTTTCTGACACAAATCAAACAGTAGCTTGCAGAACGAGGCAGTGTGCTGAAGCAGAAGGCCTGAGGCAAGTCTCTCAGCAGAGCAGATGGGAAAACCAAGCGATAACACTCCACTGCCTTTTGTACGGGGCAAAGGAAGGGATGGCACCCATTGCCTCACAAGCATCTCCCTTCAGCTAGAGCATGGCAAACTTGCCCCACTAAGGGTGAGGAAGTGCATCCCCCACAGCAGCTGAATTCTTGCATGGCAATGGCCTCCCCACGCCCATGTTTCACAGTCTCTGCATGGTCTCTTCAGGGAAGGGGGCAAGGTCATGACTGTGCATGCGAGATCCACTGGCTGTCCATGGGGCGCCTCAGCAGTTCCTCCACATGTCGTGCCACATCCATCGAGTCATCCAAATCAAAGTCCCCTTCTGGGTCCAGTACAGAGTCAGGGCTGAGACAAAGAGAAAGGAGAATGATGGTCAGGTAGTTTGTAAGGGGAAACGTCCCCCCTCCCCACCCATCTCCTATGCATTTTTGGAAAGCCAGGAAGCTGTTTATGGGGAGGCTGTTACTCCCTAAGTCACTGAAAATTTGAGTCTGGGGTTGTTCAGATGAAGCCTTCATCACTGGGAGTGTGATGCAGTTGTCAGAAGTCTGGATTAGGACTAGGAGATCCACTTGTACCGCTTCACTAAGTCATACAACTCCCTGAGTGAACACTGGACCACCAAATGTCGCTCAGTTTGCTCCTCCTCACAGGTTTTTTTAAAATGAAGATTCAATAGGGAGGAGAGCTGTGTAAAACCCCTTTGAGCTCAGTGGAGAAAAAATGGTGTGTGTGTACGTACGTACATATGTACGTACGCACGCACACACACACACACGAAATAAATGCATAAAAAGTTAAATGGTTTGACAAAAGCATGACAATGCTTCTCCAGAATCCCTAGTATTTATATCTTTTTGAGAGGATTCCTTTCATAATATTTTACATTTGCTTTATAACGTGGTCTTCACCAGTTATCTCATCTCATAAAGCACTTATACTAGCTAGTCTTTTATTTTTTTAACTTTGTGTCTTCCTTTATTATTTAGGTAGAATTAACTTTAGGTAATTAAAAGAACTAAGTAGAAAGCTAAAGTTATGGAAACATGTAGGTAAGCATGTCCTGAAGAGCTAAAGGCCTGTACCACTTCAGTCTGCTGCTTGGCTGGAATAGAGGTGGGAAGAGGATGAAATGTTTAAAATGTTTATCTACTTTGAAATAACTCCCTGCAAAGCTATTTTAGTAGGGATCTGAGTGTGCTAGAAGCCTTTTCCTTCATTTGTTATTTATATGGGGAAATATGACAAAGCCCTACAATGATGCTGCTCAAGCATGCCCCTGTGGTATATTTGGAACCATATGGGCCAACAGACCAGATGTTTTCTTTTGTTCTATAATATGTATTCAAAATGTAATCTCTTTTGTACAAAGCTTCGACCAGCTAGAACTCACCAGAGCCTTTACAATACAAATGTAGGTGCAAAAATAGGGAGGGTTTGACCACTAAGTAGGTTTTTTTAAAATTGCTGGCTGGACCAATGGCAACAGAAAATAGAGAACATCACATGACCAGAGAAGACATAACTATTCTCTGCAAAGCGGCTACCTTTTCCTAAATTCAGGATTCAATAAAACAGAGCCTCTGCAGACCTCTGTGCTCAATGTGGAAAAGTCTCAGATGCCGCCAGTTGTATGATGTTTGAAGATGTGGAGCTTCTATGTGCGCCCATGTCTTCACCACCCATGTAGCACTCTAGAGTTAAGCTCTCCATGTGTTCAAGTGAACAACTGAACAAGGCATAAGAGTAATACTAATAATACTTAATCAGAGGCCAAGATGCTCTCTCTGAGACCATCCTTTCTGCAAGGAACTGAATATATACTCTGAAACATAGGACACTACTCACGGAAGCAACATGTAAATAAGTTAGATGGTTTCTCTTGATTTTATTTGGAATTCTTTGCATATGATTGTTAACATCCTTTGTTTTCTCTCTTTCTCCTAATTAAAAAAAATAGGAGATTTGGCTCTGTTATTTTAATAAGGGAATTTCTAGTTAACCCTTTCCCATGTGATGGATTGCCTGGCTGCAACATTACTATTTGTACTTTTAGGAGGCTCACAAGATTTCTGTTAGGCTTCTGGGTTTGGTAAAATTCAAGATGCCTTTTTTCAAATAGGTTCCTACAGATGAGCTGAAAGAGAGGATTTTTAGTAGTATGGCTTAGAACTCTGTAAGCAGTTTGATAGAATAGGGAAAGTCATGGGGTTCATCCTGATGGGGGTCAGCCTAACAGTAATTCTGGGGGAGAAGATGCATGCTTCATAAAGAGGAAAGTCAGAGTGGGGGAAAGAATCCCTTCTTGTAGACCCTTAATAGAGGAGCATTCAAAAACAGTACAAGCCATTTTGCCACTGCAGGACTGTACAATCTTATTGCTGCTTCATGTGCAGCAGCAACATATTAGCAGTTAGTTAGCAAGGAAACTGGGGTTTTGTTATGTTTTTTCTGTCTATTCCCAAGTAACTTAATCCAGTCTACACTGGATGGCAAGAAAGATTCAGGTTCTTGGTTCACATCCAAGGAGCCAAAGTTGAGAGCTGGAAGTTACATAATGTTCACATATGGGCAGCCTGCAGAGGTCTTCCATATTTTCTGTTATAGACACCCAGGTTCCCCAAATGCCACCCTCTCACTGCAAGCTTGCTTCTCAGCAGAAGGGAACAGGAACTGTGATGGATGGAGGCACATGAATATTACTCTTCCCACATACCATTGATCCATGCAAATTGTGCCTCTCTCTAGTCTAACAAACAGAAGATTGGCAGACTGCTGAGGAAATGCAACTGTGATGCTGAGGACAACATGGAATGGGGGGAGGGAGCATCCCTGTGCATTATTCTTCACCTACAATTGTACTTCCTGCTGATTACCAAACAACTGTTTGATGGATTAGGTAGAGCATAAGTTAATGGGAGTGTACATTTGTGAGTTATCCTTGCATATAATCCTCCCCATTACTTGCACCGTGACCCAACTGATGCAAGAAAAAAATGGGAAGTATGCACTGGAGACAAAGTGTTTGCCCTTTTCTGGCTTAAGAGCAGGTAAGCAGCAATCAATGGAATGATAATAATAATAATAATAATAATTTGTTTTATTTATATACCCACCGTATTCCAAAGATCATAGCGGTGAACAGCAAGTAAGCTAATTAGCAAGTAAGCTAATTTGCCCCCAACAGTCTGGGTACTCATTTTAGCGACCTCGGAAGGATGCAAGCCTGAGTCGAGCTTGGGCCCTTTTGCTGGTCTTGAACTCGCAACCTTGTGGTTTTGAGTGAATGGCTGCAGTACAGGCATTTAACCACTGCGCCATCCGGGCTCCAATAAAGTGAAAGACCATAAGACCCGCTTAATCTCCAAGTCTAGCCCACTGCAACAGCTTACTTACTTCTGTGGATACATGTTGTAGTGGGATTGAGGACAAACAGCTGGGGATGAAGCTTGTTCCATGTAGGTAGTCCCTCCACCTGCAGAGTCCCCAGATGTGGTGGCAAACCTGCAAAAGATGGGTTAGAAGTGAAATCAAGTACTCCCAGAGACTCCTTCTTTGTCTGCCACATCCCCCAAGATACATCACGGAGGCACTTGAGGGACGTAAAAGAGGACCACCTCTGTGTACCAGTTTCCATCACAGCAACATGGGATCCAGCATGTTTCAGCAGTAAGAGCAGCAATATTTGTCTTGAGTGGGCCTGTACAGACTGGCCTGAAAGGCCGACCTGGGGGCAAATTTGGGGCGGAGCGTCCACATGACACCTGCCCCAGCTCCACCCCCAGGGAGCCATGACGCCACACACTGCTTTACATGACGCACGGTGTCATGACGCTTCTCCGGCGCTGCGTCCATACAACACAGTGCCAAATAAGTGCCATACAGCCAAAGCAGCTATGGCATCCTTTCCAAAGCGTGAAAAGGAACAGCTTTTTGCGGCTCTTTTTCGTGCACTGGAAATGTCAGATCGAGGCTGCAGCATGAGGCTGCTGCAGCCCTGATCCGGCTGAAAAGGAGGTGGCCTGAAGAACCCTATCATTTTGTGGAAAGTCTGGATATATATTTAACAAGCAAACAAAATACATTTGTCCTAAGGAACTTCCTTCCTTCCCGCTACCTACTGTGGGAAAGCCTAACACTATTCATACCAGGTGGTCCACTGCAATCTGTATGGTCTCACTAATGGATCTATTCATGTTTAGGGAAATTATTTGATTCCTCCATTCCAGAACTGAGAAGATCCTCCATGGCTCTGCATGGAGCAAAGCAACCTAAATTCATTTCTCCCACAACAGGAAGTTGGTTTAGCATACAGCAGAGGTAGAGGAGGCAAAACAAGCCAAAGCACAGTTTGAAGAGACACCTGCTCCCCTCTATGTCAGAATAATAAAGTCCCTGCTTCATCAGTCTTATAAAAACCCAACAACCACCCTCCTCTTCTTCTTCCAAGACACTCACTCTGGCACAACTTGCTTGATCTGTGGCTTCACATATCCATCCACAGCCTTTGCTGCAAAACAAAGAGGGAGGAGAGATCATTGAATTATTGCATAAGGCATTGTGAGCTGTCTGCCCCACAATCTCTGCATTGGAGTACACACACAAACACTGTCCCTGTTGAGTCATAAATGGGGAAACCCTTTAGATCATGGAGGGGAACTGATTATACTTCACATTAACTTGCCATCCAACTAAGGATAGGTAAATCAGTCTAATTCTGGTTTGTTTTGCATCTCTTCATTCTTAAGTCTGTTCTGCACTACTTCCTCATTAATCTGCTATTTTAAAAAATTTGCATTAAAATTTGTATTTAAAGAGATGTTTTTTAAAAGCATTTTCTTAGAAATCAAACATTCCTGAATACAATGTAAAGTCAAAGGCTTTCATGGCTGGCATCCATAGGTTTTTTGGGCTATGTGCCCATGTTCTATAATATATTTAACATGTATTCAGGAATAAACCCTTCTAGAACATGGCCACATAGCCCGAAAAACCCACAAAAACTATTCCTGAATACATGTTATTGTAAGATGTATTTTCATATACATTTAAGTACCTTTTTCTGAGCTGAGGAATTTGTTCTCTGAACAAAATTCAGAGAAGTACAAAATTTACAGGATGATCATGTTTTACAGAGAGCCAGCATGACATAGTGATCTGCGTGTTGGATTAGGACTCTGGAGACCAGGGTTTGAATCCCATCTCGGCCATGGAAACTCACTGGGTGACCTTGGGCAAGTCACTCTCTCAGCCTCAGAGGAAATCAATGGCAAACTCCCTCTGCTGAAACTTGCCTAGAAAACCCCATGCCAGATTCACCAACTTAGGGTTGCCATAAGTTGGAAACTACTTGAAGGCACACAACAACAACTACAATAAGAAGTTTCAGGCCGTACTGGGTGGTTTTGGTCAACTGCAAACTGTAGGCCAACCAAAATCATAGATCTTTCCTCTGAGAACCAGTGTGATATAGTGCTTTGAGTGTTGGATTAAGAAACTGGGAGGCCAGGGTCTGGAATCCCTGCTTGGTCATGGAAATCCACTGGGTGACCTTTAGCAAGTCACAAACTCTCAGAAAATGCTACTTTCACTGAGATTTTCAAATCAAACAAAATTCTTTCTTTCCCATTCCAATTTCTGACCAGGTAATTAGAAACAACTTGTGCTTACCCACTGACCACCAAGAAAACTATTCATTTTCACCTCCAGTTTATTAGAATCTAAGCATTTCAAATCTAGCTGCTATAGCCACTTTGTTCTCCCTTGCCTTTGACATTTTCACATCTCTGTGGGGAGTAATTTTTTATCTACTTTAGGCATTTCCCCTTATGGCTTAATACTTATAATTCTGTCTAGCTTTAGTTTCAGAGTTTACCAACTGCTACTGATAATTATGTGGATTCTATCTAAGAATCTAAGAATCAGTCAGCTATCATAAAATAATGTGTCACATTCCAAGCACCGTTACTTTTTGTAATTGTTATATTGTGACCCTATCGATGGCAGTTTCATCCGGATGTTTTGTCTGTTGAACAAGAATTGCTGCCAGAGCTCCTATCACTCCTGAAACCACAGCTGTTTTCTTTTAATAACAAAATTTGCCTCTTGTCATTGTTACTACTTCAGTTTCACTGTCTACCAAGTGTTATTGGCTAGAATAGTTTTGGAGCACCCGTGATTCAGATTCTATCCAAGGATCTAGGTATCAGTGAGGTATTGTTAGACAATGTGCAATGTTCCAGCCTACTGGGATTCTGTCTATAGCAATTTCATTTAGATGTTCTGTCATTTCATTTATATGTTATGTCGTTGTTGCTGTTATTTCTACTACTACTATTATTAAACTTTATTTATATATCACACACATACCCAAGATGGGTATAGTGAAGACATACCAAAGATCACCCTTAAAAGGAATTAAACCAGCAATAACACAATTGCACATCCTGAATGAAAAATGTTACCATAACAACAACGCCACAAAGATTATGTGATTACCAGAGAATAGGAGTTGCTGTTGAATGTAACTACTGCTCAGATCACTGTACCAGGTCTACATGTGTCCATGTGCATTCAGCCGTGAAAATGGGAAATATTACTGTGATATTACTTGTTCTGGAATGCAATATGGAATGGAGTATGGCTGGACATATCAGTTTCCAGGTGATTCAAACTTACCAAGGACTGGCATGTAGTATTTGGAGAAGACCTCTTCTTTGGGCCTCTCAGGATACACAAAAAGGAGATAGGGGAGATCTCCAAGACGGTCTGCTAGGGACCGGATGGAGAAGTCACGGGTGGTGAAGGGCATCAGGTTCCAGAACATTCTGTCAGCTGTAAAATCCAATGGTACCATAATATAGCAGTGAGAAACAACAAACAGCTCTGCATGCAACTAGGAAAACAAATATACAATATGTTTACAACAGAAGTAATACTTGCAGGATCAAGGCCTAAACCCTCAGCAACAACTGAGTAAAAGATGTGTACTGCTTATGTTAAAACAACCCAATCACCCACTTGCCTTGCCTAGAAAGTTCAGATTTAACACTTTCAGAAATGTTAAGGACAGAATGCAACATCTCTTCTGCCAAATAAGGTACTCACTATTATCAAACTTCCAGGCAATTGTGATACCACCAATTTCAGAGTCACTGAACCTGAGGAGGAAAGTTCCATCTGGCTTGTTGATTAATAAATCATGAGCCTGCTGCTTGTTGACAAAACCTAGAATAGCCCTGAAGAGAGATGGAAAGAGAAGGACATCAGGCTGCAAAAATTTAAGGCAGGTAGCATAGCTAGGAAACCCAGCTAGTGCAACAATGGATACAAGAATATGCAGGGAATCTCACCCGTCATTCCAGTGAGGCTTCAAGTGCTTCTTTAGGACCTCCATCACTCCATCAAACCACTGCCAGAATGTGTAATTTCGCCCTGGAAGGTTCTCCTAGTTAAACAGAAAGCGAGCCCAACATTTCAGTCTATATCTCACTCTGCAGTCCATTGAAAGCAGCTGGTATATTTATATGTCCTCTGATGGGTTTACAAAAAGTACTTACTGACAAACTGGCAAAGTTCAGAGAAATATCAATTAATCAAACTCAACATGCAATCTGTAAGTCAACCTATCTCTGATTTCCAACTGGATGAAACCAATAGCAAGAACTATCTCTGTGGATTTGAACAAGATGTCATGGGAAATTTTCCAAGGAGCTGAATAATTTGTCTGTGGAGTTAAGGCAAATTTATATAGTTGTACCTTGCTATCTGCAAGGGATCCATTTCCGACCTCCACAGGAACAGCAAAAAACACAGGACCTTAAGCCCCATTCTTTTCAAAGAGCACACATGCACAACATTTCTGAATGAGCTGGGTCACATTTTCAAACTAGGTCTAAATCACTGTGTTGGAAAGGCTTTGCAAGTAGTGCTGGCAAAGCTCAAAATGCTGATATTGCAAACAACAATTCAATCTAATTCAATAAAAAATTTAATGGGCATGTCAAAGCATATTTGAAGAAAAACTTCACACAGCCAATTCCCTGCAAGCATACTTTAAGAGGCTGGCTTGAAAGCAAAGAGTATCAAAGCAACTGGAGTGTTGGAGTAGCATGATTAAGAGAATGAGTTCTGACCTTAGAAGCAAGACTTCAAATCTCAGTTTGACCAAGAAGCTTGTTGGAAGACATTAAGCAAGCAACTACTTCTAACTCAGCCTTTTTGTCTGTATTATTGGGGGTGGGTGAGTGTTAATACAATTTATCTTATTCATAACAATTGCTAAGATAATGCATGCAAAATTATTTGTTTCTATATTCAAAGCTGTTTTGCTAGAAGCTTTTGTCTTTTTTTAAATACAGCATGAGGACAATGACGATGATGATCTCTTACTGTAACACTTCATTGTCAAAATCTCAACTCCCTCCTTCCCACATTACCTCAAAAGGATCACTATTACCTAATCCCTTTACAGATTAGGAACTGAGAAGGTGAGACTTGGAAAAGGTTGCCATGGGAAACCAAGGCTTAGCAGAAATACAATCTAAAGTTTCTTAGATCCAGGGCCAGTGTAACATAGATAAAGAATAAGAGGCAAACTACAGTTGTGGAGATAGGAAAGCTTTACAGGCCAGGTTACTTTCTGGTCTCTTCACACTTCCCAACCTGGTGGTCTCCTGATGTTTTGAACCATAGTTCCATCAGCCTGAGCAACCATGAACAACAATCATGGAATCATGGAAACTGAAGGCTAAAACAGTCTGAAAGGGAGTTTTCTAGGTTAGAAAGGGCAACAGGTTGGGAAAAGGAATTCTAGTTGTTAGCCAATTGTCTACAGGCACATCATCTTAAAATGGCTCAGCGGTTAAGACGCTGACTGACAATTGCAAGATCGGCAGTTCAGCAGTTCGAGCTCAAGTGCCACATGATGCCAGGAGCTCCTATCACTAGTCCCAGCTTCTGCCAACCTAGCAGTTCAAAAGCATGTAAAAGTACAAGTAGATAAATAGATACCCCTTCAGTGGGAAGATATTGGTGTTCTGTGAAGTCATGCTGGTTATATGGTCACAGAGTTGTCTTTGACAATGGCTCTTTGGCTTAGTAATGGACAGGAGCACCACTTCTCAGCCCTAATAGTTGGACATGACTAGACAATCTTTACACCTTTTAGCTTTACAGCAACTTACCCTATTGAACTGAGCCCAGGAGACAGCCATGTTGTTGTAGTCTTCTAAGTGGTTGCTGTTGCTATTGAAGAGCTTCTGAGCCAGGAAGAGAAGGTTCTCCTTGGTGAGCCCTCGGCTGCTCTGGACTTCAGACTTGAACTTCATGTTCAGGGCCTCACAGAGTTGTGACCACATCACTTTGTCAGGCACAGCAAAGGGCACACGACCTGGCTCTGCAAAAGCATTGTCCCACAGCACTGTGGCAGTGGCATTGTTGTCCTGACTGCCATGCACAATCACCACTACAGGCAAAGACAATGTCTTCACCTGGAACACTAGCTCATTGCCACCAACACTGAACTGAGATTCGAAGAGGATGGTGAACTTCTCCTCAGTCACTGACTCAGCACCACGTCGATCTGAGCGCTTGATCCGCTTCAAGGACTAAAGAAGGGTGGGATGGGGGAGGCAGACAAAGGAAAAATAAAGACACACATGCTATCAAGAGCATAGAAACAATATAAATGGAGAAATGGAGGGAGAATTACAGACATAAGATATCCAGTGAGGCAGATTTGTAGAGGGGAATAAATTTAGCATAATTTGGTCTTTCCAAAGAGTTCTTCAGAACCCACATTTTGAGATTTTCATTACAGATTCTATTAGCAGAGAAATAAGGAAAGATACAAGCATTTTTCTCTGCAACCCTATAAGACATCAAAAACTCTATCCTACTATACTTTTAGGAAATGTTTCCTGGCCACCATATACGTCTATGCCTTCTCTGAAAACCAGTACAGGAGTATTACTAACATTTTTTTAAACATTAAACAATAGGGGGATATGGAATTGGAAAGATGGGTCAGGAGTTAGTGTAGGCATTTCTCTCACCATGTTGCGAAAATGAGCACTCAGTGTTCCAGTCGCCTGGTGATATTCCATCACACAGCAGTTGTTCAAAATATCACCACTGCTCTCACTGTCAAAAGAAAACAATTGTGGTTTGGCGAATACAAGCACTGCATCATGGACAACTTACTATGTTCCCATGGACACAGTTTAGTTGTTCACTATGGGATACTAGTGATGTGACTTGAACTAGTAGAGAATGCAAATTTTTGCAACAGTAATAGTTAATGTAATTCTAGTTTTAAAAAATAACAAGCTTTTGTTTAAACTAGAATTGAATTAACTATTATAATGAAACGAATAAACACAATACATACATAAACACACATATTAAAAAGGCCACAACTGGGTGATCACTTTTTCCCTTGTGGTCTTTTTGCCAGCCTTGGAGTTAGGTGCTGTCATGTCATGAAACGTCCACCAACATTCCATCTTCTCTGGAGAAAGCTGTTAGTACACAGTGTACTACTGTACAGGGCATGAAGGGTCTACTTGGCATGAAAACTAGGGAGCATGTGGCAAGGGAGCAGTTATGTAAGGAAGCTTTAAAAGTTCTGAGGACTGAAGACTAGGGTGAAATTCATGCCTTCCTGCATCTTAGCTACTTTACCTCTTGCAAAAAACAGGGGAAAAAAAATCCATTCTTATATCATTCCTGTACATTGTTTTCCAATGTGATTACTAGCTTCTCTGATTACTTATTTAACAGAATTCAAGTGCATGTTTCTGTGTGCAGTTCCACCCCTTTTCTCTTCATGGTTAGGGAATGGTGAATCCCTCCCCTTGCTTCTTTGCCATATCCCTTTGTTTCTTTGACATATGTGGCATGTAAGATCATACATACTTGCGGGTGCTCTCATTCTTCAGGAGGGCTTTGGCCTGCTGCTCGCTGATGATGGTGGCCTTCACCTGAGGGGGATTCATGTGAACATTCAACTTTCCACCAACTAACAGCCGTACTGTGGCTGCAAACTTTGTCTGGGTTTTCAGCACTTGAGGAGGCTGCTTTTCAATTATGAAAGTGCTGTAAGAAGAGGGCAGTAAACAAAAGGAGTTATTGCTTATACACAAAGGCAAGATATTCATGGGCAATCCTTGACATGACTAGTTTTACTAATTAGTATGTACAAAGTCTCCATTGTACTTTTGAAAAGAGTTGAGATTCATTGCGGGGAAAACAAAAATCATCCCTTGGCATAATGCAAGGAAAGAAATTTGCCATTCACCCAATATAGAATAGAAAGTTACTTTTTTGGACTACATCTTCCAGACTCCCCCAGCCTGCATGACCAGTCAAAATTCTTTGAGATGCATTAAAAAATTCTTTTCCAAGAGTTGGACTTTGAACCTCCAGCTGCTATTTCTGACATATTTTTATTTGATATATATTAGTTGGCCATGACGCTAGGGTGGTGGATCAGGGAAATATAGTCTGAAATGTAACTGGCTTCAAGCTCTGGCCCAAAGTCAATATCATAAGGACTCTTAATTTATGCGCCTTCATGTTGCCTGTTGCCCTGGTATTCCTTGGCAGTGTCTCTTAAGGCCTTAGTTTGCTTAGCTTCCGCGAATAAATTGCATCTAGTGCCTTTTGAGTATTTAGGCACGGCTGCTGGAATGGTCTGTTATGGTGTATAACTTTATACGTATACTTAGCCACATAACAGAGCCGCTAGGAAGCCTTGTTAGTGAACTGAGAAGATGTGTAATGGGAATCTGCAAAAGTGTTGTGTTGCACACCAGCACTCCCTAGTCTATGTCCCAAAGCACAACTGATGCACATCAGCTATTCTGCATATTAAAATAGCTCCCCTACATAGCAACATAACAGCAGCCCTTTACTGGATATGGACAATATGGAATTTCCCAATTCTAATTTTTTCAGATGTAAATTCTCAACAGGGTTCTGGCCAACATTTTTGCAAATTAATGAGAAGTTCATAGTAAAAGAGGCAAATCCCAAAATTTGAGACTGTATCTTTCTTGTTCTATAATAGATACATGGGCTGCAATAGAATCAAACAAATCATTAATGTGATGCTAAAAAAAACCCTGCCCTTCTTTCTGAAAATATGTCTCTTCCCAACACAACAATCTAATTACCTTGTGACCAGGGCAGAAATGACGTCTGTAACGGTGGCATTGAGGTCTGCCAGCATTTCCTCAATGGGCCCAGGGATAGGGAGCTGCTGACAGAGGTGTTCAGCACGTCGCACTTGCTGACGATTCTGGCAGATGATCTCAGCCAGCTTCTCACACCTTGAGAAAGAAGAAGCAGTTTAGGGAGGAAGAAGTAAGGCAAGAAGCCATAGATGAGATGAATCCAATCCAGAAATCACTTCCCAGTGATCTCCAGGTAGCTGCCAAATTATTCCAGTTATATCCTTGCTTTGGACACTTGGGTATATACTGTAGATCCACCACCACCACTATCAAAGCAGGAACTGAGAAGAGTGACTCCAACCAATTGCTACTGAAACCTAGACAGCCAAGCATTGTGCCAGAGTTTCCCAAAATTGTGAACCCCCCTGGGTCCACGAACCCAAAAAGTAAAAAGGTGTTCCCTTCCACTCCATAGTTCAGTCTCATCTGTATGCATTTATTTATTTAAAAAACATGTATATCTTTCCATATAGCATGGGATCTCAGAGTAGTGTACAAGTACAATCAATTTGCACAGTTTAAATCAATTTAAAATGTAAATATACAAAAAGCATATTAACCAAATTTAACAAGTTTTAAAAAGATTGGAAAAGTTAAAAAAATTAAAAAGCATGCACACGAACATTTTGGAAGACATTAATTTGGTTCCAAAGGTTTTAATATAAAGCCATGTTTTAACTTGGGTGGCAGAATGAAGCGAGTGTGGATCCCACTGATTGGAAACAAAGGGATCCCCCTGTAGCAGACTTCAGTCCTGAGGCAGGCTCATATGATTTAAGCCACAATCTGACAGTTCTAAATTACTGTATGTGCCACAAAGGGTGGAAATTCATACTGCACATCCATCTCATGCCTAGCATGGTGAGAAATGAAGAAATAGGTGGTTAGGGACATTAGCTGGGAGGCAAGGTGTTCAATTCCAGACCAGTATTTGTAATAAATGTTTCTGTCCTTACACTTCAGTCCACCCTTCTCCAACTGTTTTGGATGTCGCTCCCAGCATCCCCGATTACTGGCCATGCTAGCTGGGCCTGATGGGTTATGGAGTCTCAAACATTTGTAGGGCACTAGGGTCCAAAACACACAGGAGAAATAATCCAGTTTGAGACCACTTTAACTACCTTGATTCAGTCTCAAACTGGATTATTTCTACACTGTGTTTTAGACCATTGTTGGCAAAGGCTGCCTTACTTACTTTGCTTGCTACTGTATGCTCTTCAGGAGCCATGTATACAAGGTATACCTGCATTGATGAAGACATGGGAAAAGATTGCCTGGGAATAACCATATGCATGACCTCGGATCAAATGTCAACAAGGCTATTGACACAGAATTCATCAAGGTCAACCAGTTAAATGCCCCTGAAAAGTTCTGGAATATAATTAATCCAAGAAATACATCAGCCACATGTGAAAACATAGATATTATTTTCATGAGATTCATAAAATATCATGGAAACTAAGCTGTCCTGAGATTAGTTTTGAAGGGACAGTTTTAGCATGAATTTAGGAAATCACCTATGAAAAAGACAAAACAAAACCTCCAGACTGAGCTCAACTATAAAGTGTGTTGTGAAGCAGACTGGTGGTTGGCACACCAGTGGAATTTTTAGTCTGCCCCAGACTCCAATATAGAGATGTATTTTGTCTTGGATGAATCAAGCTCTAAAGAACTTCAGATAGCTCAGGGTGTCTTTACAGATTACTGCTACTGGTGGTGAACTCATGCCATTCCCAGGCTGTGAAATGTTTTTAAAATTGACATGATATAAGGAACTTGGCACATTTCCAAATGCTCAGGTCTACAAAAACTTTAAAGTAGAGAGTAAGTAAGAGTAGGGTTTTAGGATGAAAATACCCTGCAGGCCTCAAATCAAGCTGACATTTTAAAAAACATTGGAGGGTTTCAAGGGGCTTCAAAAACGGGGGCCCAGGGTTACATGAGGTCCATGGGCTGCATGTCCATCTCTGCTTTAATGTGGCCTGCATCTGAGCTGGGATCAGTACTGTGTATATCCTGCAAAAGTATAAACTGTTACAAATTACTAGGCATCTCAGTTTCCCTTCCTTTATAAAATATGTTTTTCATTCATTATGGCTTCAATAATGTTTTGAAATGATCTGATGAATCAGACGGCTGGATAAATGACAGCTCCACTGGACTGAGATTTAGCCCTTTATGTAGCCATTGCCTGGCTTCCATATTTCATCTTTTCTTGTTAAAAAAATCTGGATTTTTTTCAGATTGAATTTTGATTCAGTTTTGGCAAGGAGTCCACACAGCACAGTATAGTGTTACTCAATGGAAAGGCACTCCTCACATGCCCAAGAGAACTATGTTCTTGATTCTTACTATCTATTTCCAAGATGAATGCCTTCATTCACCATCATTTACTAAATGAATAGGACTGGCAGAATGAGACCTCCTCCTCCATTTCCACTTTCATTTCCTCCCTCTTTCCCACTATAATTTACCAGGTTTGCAGGCCATCCAAAGGCCCTTCAGGAGGTCCACCATTTCCTGCCAGCTGTTGCCTCCTTTTCCACTGGATAAGTTCATCATCCAGGATGATTGTCTGCTGCTTGCGAAGTAGGGCCAATGTTTGTTGGTGCTTTTCTGCCAACTCCTAAGGGGGAGAAGGAAGAAGATGAAGAAATGTGCATATGATCAGGAGCACAGTGTTGGGGCAGAAGGAATAAATGAAGGAAGGAAGAAGGGTTGATTGGTTGGCTGGGACTATAGTGTATAACTTGGATGTCTGTACTCACCACACGATACTGCTGCAACGTCTGTGCCTCCCGGTGCAGCCAAGCTTCCAAAGATGCCTTCTTCTGCTGCAAAGTAGGCTCACGAGTCATCCGCTCCTGGGGGTTTAGCTGGGCAAGCTGAGTAAGTTGGGCTGGGAGAGGGAAGAAGAAAGTGTTACCTTCCTGGGTCACCTTCATAATCCATGACAAGTACTTCATAAACCATGACAGAAAGGGAGACATCACATCCAGTCTTCTCAGCTGCTAATCAATGTTGCTGAAAAATCATCTTAGGAACACAGGAGGTGATACCCTCTTAAATCATTTAACTAAGAATGGTTCACTCTACAATGACTAGCAAGGTCTCTCCATCATTTCAGACAGACATTTTTCCAAGCCCTGTCTGGAAATGCCATGCTCAGCTTTTACCAATGAGCCCTACCTTGGCTTAGCCAAAGTCAGTGTCCAACCTGGGGGAACAACACACTACTCCTGCTCCTCTCTACACATGTACCTTGTAGACGAAGGCTCTCTTGGTACTGGATGATGAAGTATTCCTGTGTCTGTTGAAGCTTCTTCAGCTGGTTCTCAGTGTCTTGGGTGACCAAACGAAGCTCCTCGAAGGTCTGATTGATCTGTAGATGCTTCTGAGACAGGGCATCAGCAAGACTGCTAGCTGGGGAGGGGCTCTGCACATGTGGCAGCAGGGAAAGAAAAATAATTGGAGGTCACTGCTGTGAGGCTTTTGTCCCTTTATCCCATTATTTTTCCACCAGGTGTGAGGTTCTGCCTAAACCTCCACTGCCACCAAATGTGAGGACTACCACAAATCTCACTGCAGTCACAAAGAATGAAGGCTTTCCCTTGTCTCCAGCTCTGCCACTTGTTAAGAACCTCTCCTTCTGCTGTGGCCACCAACTGTAGGGACTTCCTAGCTGCCTTCACATTACCTGGGTGAACTATTAGGCAACGTATATCCTCACTGAACACTACCCCTCCATATCTACTGCTGTCGCCACAGACGCTGTGTCTAACTCCAAGTGTTATCATATATAGTATTCCTGGAGGAAACAATGCTTTAATAACAGAACACAACAAAGCAACATATCATTATCTCTTCTATTTTAATGTTGTTTCTACTTCATTTTCTGTTGCATTCATTGGCTCCTGGTCCCTATATACAGTCGCCCCTCCAAGTCCACAGACTTGAGATCCGTGGACTTGAAAATCCGCAGAGGGGTGATCATCATTAACATCAATGAGGTGTGTGTCCATGGCACGCCCCCTGCATGCACACACCCCATTCAAGCCTATGGGGCTTGAATATGCATGAGTTTTGGAATTCGCAGGGGGGGGGGGAGTCTGGAACGGATCCCCACGGGTTCCAACGGCCAACTGTACATCTCTCTCTTTTTCACCCTCTATCAGTTACGTATATCATTTAATATCAATATATCTGTATTATTCTATTTATTTACCCATTTATCTCTCTCTATATATGCTTTCCTTCTTTTCTTGTCCTTAATATAAGTGTGTCAGTTATACATGTACATACAGTGGTACCTCGGGATACGAAATACCCAGGTTACGAAATTTCCGGGATACGAAAAAATCCCATAGGAAATAATTGTTCCGGGTTACGAATGTTCTTTCGGGTTACGAAAAATTTTTTGGTGCTTTTCGGCGCTCTTTCACACGAAATCGCGGCTTTTCCCCATTAGCGCCTATGGGTTTTCGGCTTACAAAGGTTTTTTGGGTTACGAAAGCGGCCGCGGAACGAATTAATTTCGTAACCCGAGGCACCACTGTATATTTAATATACAGTATTAAAAACATCACATATTGTCTCTTTCACTTCTCTCCTAGCTTTCTCAGACATTTAAACATCACTTATTAATTCCTACACCTAACTGACTCTCTCAAACCTAATGCTCACTCATTCACTCCACACCACAACTCTCTAAGCAATTATATCTACTGTCATTCACCAAATGTCATTCACCAGCCTTATTCAAATTCCCCCAAGACATTCCACCACTCACTTTCAACATTTCATTCTCTCAACCCCTTCTGCCAGCTGCTTACCTTATTACCATAACACTGAATACTTATAACAACATTTTTCATAAAAGGTTCATGACATTACAACTGCCAAAACCACAGACACTATATATTCTATTTAATTTTTAATTTATTTAATTTCTATGCCGCCTTTAAGCAATTATCCTTGCCACACCCACACGAATCTATAAGGAGGACTAAATTTTTACTCACATCTGTGGCTTCTCGCACCAGACGCTGCTCATGATAGAGGATGTGCCGAATGCAACGTACCAACTCCAGAGGGCAGTGTTCATATGTGTTCTATTGGGAAAAAGAAGAAGCACCCTGAGTTTTCAGGGTAGAAAGAAGCAACAAGTGGTCCCCACAGCCCATTCAGTTATTAGGAATCCTGAATCCAACATCTCTCAATTGTTTTTCAAACTTCTATATTCCCAGAAACTGGAACCCACCTGCAGCTGGGTGGCATAATGACCCAGTTTGATCTTCAGAAGAAAGCCGTCCTCACCCACTTGGTGGTCTGCCTTCTTCTGCAGTTCCTGGATGAGTCCTTCCAGCAGCTGTGTGGCTTTGGCACCCTCCTGAGGATTGTCCAGGTCAATGGAGTCCCTATCGGATTAGATACAGATCAGAACTACATGCATGAGTTTCACAGGGCAACCAACCCTTGCTTCTGCCCATGAACCCTATCCCAAAAGTTGGAGGCAGCAAATCTTGCCACTTCTAAAAGAATCAGAAACTATCCAGTAACATAAAACAAATCCATGTACACTATGTTACACCACTCCATAGTTTCTTACAAACGCTAACTTGAATTGAGAATTCAAAAATTTAGAATTCCTGCATAAGCAGGAATTGAAATCATATACATTCACTCATTTCCCACCCAGTTCAATGTGCATGAAGATTTAACACTAAGAAAGCACAAATATTTTTTTTTCTCAGTACCCTTCCACTTTTTCAGTATGAGAGACGTGCATATAAACAAATACTTGTTTAGTTATCTTTTGCCCATCCTTGCATAGTTCACTGAGTGGTTTGCTTTTTAAAAAACAACAACAACTTTTCTTAAAGTTTCATCTTTTTTTAAAACATATTTGGTTTCAAATGAGGTTCACAAATGGTTTTAAAATGTTCATTCTTGGAGAGAAAAGAGTATGAAAATAAATGTCAAGTGCATTTTAGGATAGTCCTACTATTCAAATAATACTTTGTCTTTTCACAATCTGAGTGGATGAAAAAATCAAATTTGGGTAACAGGCAGTGACTTCATTCACATCAAACAGTAAGTCATGATTGCTGGGAAATTCTAACTTGTTGTGAATGAACTGCTTGTTAGTGTACAAAACTGCGTGTTTGGTCCTTTTGTCAGAAAGGTGGCTAGAACTTGAAATGGTTTGCACTGCATACCATCTGAGCAAAGGACCTTGACTTGTTGCTCTCAATTAAGACAATATTTGTAATCTGAGGAAATATTCTGGCTTGTTTCAGAACAACAAATCAGGATTGTGCAAGAGGCAAAACATTTATGCTTTGTTTATCCACTCATACTTCTGGAAGGAGATAAGCAGGAGCAGGTGGTCTTATTGTTACTCATAGAAAGGCAGGACTCAGCAGCAATTCTTGTCTGCTGTTGTGAATACAGCAAGTGGGAAACCAGTCATTTAACTTGAAGGCTAGCTGGAAGAAGACACAGATAGCCGAGAAAATGAATTAAAGGACCCTTCCATAAGGCCTTACAAAGCTAAAAATATCTAGAATGGGAGACTGTGTCAGGAATGTTCTGAAAGAACTGTCCAACAACTGCACACTGGTTAAAGTGTGCATCTACTGTCTCCAGCAATCTCAAGATAGGATAGCTGGAAGATCCAGAAGAGAGACATGTGACTAATATAAGAATGAGCAACCAGTTAAAAATCTGGCTTGAGTTAGCAACACCTGGGAAGCACACAAAGCAGGCAATTATCTTGCTTGGAAAACCAAGACAGCTTGCCAGTCGTGGGGAATGTAGATCAGTGTGCATATTAACTTAAGCTACATAATTCTGACCTGGAAAGAAATTATGTTTTTCCCCTCCAAAAACTGTTCACAGTATGGGCCCTCCAATCCTGGCATTAATTTAAACATAGAAAGTAAGAAGCCTTTAATCCATTGACCCCCATTGCAAGGTGTATTTGTCTGTGGAGGTTGTACCTGTAATTTGCTTTGTCAAAAAGATCATCCTCATTTCAACAAAACAACACAAAATGCAAGTGGAAGGAACCCAAACTGGACTGCAGGAGAGGAAGCCAAGGGTTAAAATGTCATTACCCCACATTAAGGTTCCAATCCAGAGAGGAGATACCACAGATATGTCTATGGGAGGGGGCTGCACACAAAATCTAATAAGATAACGTGTGATTTAGTCCCACAATGATGTAAAACAAAGGATTTGCTTCAGTCATAAAGGAACTGTAATGCACCCCCACTCCTCGTTTCTCTGCAGACTGAAAATAGTCCTGAACAGTCAGGCCTCATGTTGACCTACCATGGCTGGCTCTCAATCCACTGTGAGAGGTAATGGCGGACCTCAATTGGAAAGTGCTGGCCATATAAGGCTTGCATCTGCCTCAAGGCATCCCCTTGCAGCTGTTGGGCTTGGATCCACACTGCCATAGTTCAGTACCTGCTGAAAAAAAGGCCCATTAAAAGGAAGAAACATCGTGCAAATGGCTTCTAGATTGGGTTAGGCAAAGTGCAACCCACAAATTACATGGGCCCTAGGGTGATTTTTATGCTCCTAAATGCCATTTTATGGGCATAGGGGTCACATCTGCCATGTTTTGGGGACCTCTTGGATCATTTTAAGACTAGGAGAGGCCATTAAAAAAGAACAAGGAGGAAACAAAAAGTGACTTCCAGTCAATTTCTGTTTTTTTTTAAACAGTTCTCTCATGAGCCTAGAATGGCTTTGGGGGGGGTGTCTTAAAAGCTCTCTAGAGAGAGTTTGGGAACACACACACACACACACACACACACACACGGGAGGAGAGGTGCAGCCCTCCAAAGTTTCCTGAGGAGTCAATATGGCCCCCTAGTTTCCCACAGTTGCCTAAACTTGTTTTAGATTTATACACTTTCACCCTATGCTGTCTTGGACTCACCTCAGCCTCCAAAGGCTAGGAAGTTTGTTTTCTATTGTAGAATTTGTTTGATATGTTTTGCAAAAATTTCTATCAAGGAGAGCAGTCAGACAAACTGGAACATGCACTGCAAGAATTATGTGTCTTTCTCAGTTTTTAATTAAAAGGAAGCAACATACACATACTCAACAGTAATCTCATTCTACAAGTCTTTATCTGGTCTCTTGCCCACTGAACATACAAAGCTGAAGGGCTAGTGAAGGCATCTTTAACCTAGAGGATAAAGGCTAAGTTATTTAGAGCTCTTTTAGTTTAGGAGGGAAAAAAGAACTAAAGATCAAAATATATTTTGCATTGGAACAGTCTCCTGATGGGACCATGTGTGAGCCTGACTACATGGAGGGGACTATATGATTTACTTTATGGGTGAAAAGCTACTGATAAGACAGAGACGCCAGTACCCTCAGTTGCTTAGTATACAGCAGATGGAAGGCATGCTATTTAGACAGGAAACAAGGCATACAAAGGAACAGGGAAAACACACCCAAAGCTTGCAGCAACTTCCCCAAACAAATTTAAACCACCAATCTTGCAACTAAAATTTGCAAATATTAGCCTATATATCACAAAATCAATTGCAAATCTGTTAGTGTGTTTATTCATTCTGCAAAAGCAGCAAAGTAGTGGCATCTGTAAAACAACAAACTATATTACTAAAGGTCAAAGAAGAAAGTGCAAAGGCAAGCCCACTGCTAACCATAAAGAAAACAAAAATAATAACCATGAAGGATTTACATAAATTCAACCTAGATAACAAAGAAATCAAAATAGTTAAAGATTTCCCATACCTTGGATCAAACATTGATCAAAAAGAACAGAGACTAGTCAAGAAATCAGAACATTAGGAATGAAAGCTATAAAAGAATTAGACAAGATCCTAAAATGTAAAGATATACAACTAAATACTAAAGTTAGAATTGTCCAAGCCATTGTATTCCCCATTATCATGTACAGATGTGAGAGCTGAGCAGTGAACAAAGTGGATAGGAAAAAAATCAACTAATTTGAGATGGTGCTGGAGAAGAGTGCTGAGGATATCATGGATGGCCAAAAGACAAACAAATGGATTCTAGAATGGATCAAGCCTGAACTCTCCCTGGATGCCAACATGACTAAATTGAGGCTGCCATATTCCAAGTTATGAGAAGGCACAATGAGTTAGAAAAAAACAATAATGGTGGGAAAGGTAGGAACAGAAGAAATCCGCACGCCAGATGGCTAGACAGAATCAGGAATGCAAGTGGTCTGAACCTGCAGGATATGAGCAGAGAGGTTGAAAATAGAGGTCATGGAGATGTCTCATTCACAGGGTCTGCATGAGCTGAAGTCCACTAGAAGGCAGCTAACAACAACAGAAAGCTTTAATGGAACGCCTCCACCTGATGCATGGAATGCTGATTTAAGGGTTATTCAGACAGTGAAAATAATCCAGGATGAATCTGAGCTGAATCTTTGTTGTTCACATGCATCCCGAATGCACCTGATTCAGTTTTTGTTTGTTTGTTTGTTTTGGGGGAGGAGCTGCCAAAAAAACCTCATGTAACCTGGGATAATCAATACTAGCTTTTTTCCTCCCTGACGTTTTAAAAAAGATTTGCATTGTTAGCAGTGTGAATAACCGATGAGAATAGACTCAGGATTAAACTCTGCATGCCTTGAAGGCATTTTGAAAACATTTGCATTGTCGACTCCATTTTTATTTGAGTGTGGTATGTGTGAGCAAACGAATTCAGAGATGCAGTTCCATACTGAGAACAAAAAAACTGGAATTTGTGAGTGAGGTTATTCACATTGTTCTGCAAAAAAACAAAACAAAAAACCAATGTCCAAATGAGCTGTCTGTTGGCAGACACATATTACACCTACTCGGGTTGGAGGTATGTGTATGTGTGAGAGAGCGAATTAAAATGCAAACGATACACACAGTGATCATTATTTTAACAGTGATAATTAACCAAAAAAAAAAAAAACCCAAAACAAAACAAAAAAAAAGAGCCAGCTTAATGTAGTGGTTTAAGCACCGGACTACAACTCTGGAGACCAGGGTTTAGGTTCCCACTCAGCCATGGAAACCCATTGAGTGACCTTAGGCAAGTCACATCCTCACATCCTCAGAGTGAGGCAAAGGCAACCCCCATCCGCCCCGAACAAATCTTGCCAAGAAAACACTATGGTAGCTTTGCCTTAGGGAAGGCACAACAACAATTAACAAAAAGTAGTTGTATGGCAAAAAAAACCTGTGACAAATCAAAGTTCTTAGTTTTTCAGGGTTCCACAAGCATTTTTTGATGTTTTTTTCTGTTAATTATATCTTTTTTTAAAAGCTAAAAGTTTTTTACAAAGTGGCTTAACACATTAAATAGTACTGTATAAACATAATTTATACCACTTTAGAAGTTTATGCAAATTTGCAAGAGTTTAGATTAAATTACCTTTGAGGTCTCTTTCAGCCATTTCTATATGAATTATGGGAGGCTGCAAAGACATCCAACCCACAAGAACATGATGACAGGATGAGTCCTGCCATTGGAATCATGAGTGCTATTTTGGGCCAGTGAGACTTCCCAACATCAGCACAGAGATGCCAACTTCTATTTTGGCCCTTGGTAACACTCATGCTTGGCAGTTTATTTTGGGATGTTGGGCATTTAAATTGGCTTGCATTGTACCAGGCACAACAAATGAAAAGCGTAGAAAGGACAGATGAGGGCAATATAGTTATAAAAAGCAAAGCTGCGGTCTTGTCACGTTTACATCTGAAGCTTGACAGGCTAGATTCAGTAGCTAGAATCTTAAGAGATGATGCAACAGTTATCAAAAAGAAGGAAATACTGTGCATGTAGAAGATCGGGGGGGGGGGGGGTGGAAAATTGCCAGCCACTAAAGCACATGACATACCACTGCAAGTTCAGAAATAAATAAATGAAAGTATCTTCCATGCCAAAGGATAGCCTGGGGAAAGACCATGCTGGACTGAAGAAATGAAAAGAACGGCGTGGGACTGGCATTACCCACTTCTCTCTCCACTATATTAAGGAGATGGAAAAGGGAAGTGACTCATCTCCATGTAGCAGGATCCCCTTCTTTCAGCACAGTATGCATGTCCTATCTAAGTTGCACTGCTGTGAATACATTCTGCCCACTCAAATATAAAACCTGTGCTTCTGTCTCTGCACTATATTGCACAGAACATCACTGGAAACAGTACAAAAGGTCCTAGCTACTACATGAACCTTCCTGGCCATTAAGATTATCCCCTGTAACCATGAGCCATCTGACGTAAGGCAGGTGATTACTGGAGCAGAGTCTTCTCAGTTGTGGTGCCCTTTCATGGAGAAGTTTCCCAGTCCCCCCCCCCTTTGGCATCAGCTAAAAACTGTCTACTGTCACATAACTTTTAGTTCTAGCCTTAGACCCCATACAGACAGACATGCCAAAATAATGTTGCTTCAGGCCACTTTGGAGGTGACTGGAGCGGGGCTTTGGTGTGGCTTCCAGACTCTTAGGACACATGCATAATTTAAACAGCATCCCTCCAAAGTGACCCAAAGCAGCTTTATTTTCGCCTGTCTGCAATTTCTTCTTATGTATTTTATTTTATCTTTGTTCCATAATGTTATTTTTTTTGCTGCTTGTAGCATCATGGTTGAAGGCTAATAATGCTTTAATAAATATATGAAATAAAATGCTGTCAAAACCCCCCTACTAGGTTGCCAGGAAATGTCATATATACTCGACTATAAGTTGACCTCATGTATAAGTCGAGAGCAGCTTTTGGGACCAAAATTATGGATTTTAATATGGATAAGTCGAGGGTAATATTTAGGGCTATGTAATGAAAGATGTAAAGGGTGAAGCAAAGGCAAACAATGCCAAAGAACTTACAAAATTCCAGCAGGCATACTGTATATACTCATGTATAAGTCTAGAAATTTAGGCTAAAAAATTGACCCCAAAAAACCGAGTACTGTACTTTAACTCATATATATATATATATGTATATTTATCCCCTGGTGGAAGGCGAGAGTTTAATCTGCCCTGGAAGGATTCATCCCCTTCTGCTCTCTCATCCATCCAGCCTTTAATAGGAGTACAAATAGTTATGCCTGCTGAAATTTTGCAAGTTCTTTGGCATTGCTTTGCTTTGTCCTTTACGTCTTTTATTGCATGCCCCTAACTTTTACCCTCGACTTATCCACAGGTAATATCAAAGTCTATAATTTTGGCCCCCAAAATGCCCTTGACTTATATATGAGGTCAACTTATATAGTCAAGTATATATGGTAACTGTTTGTACTCACTCTAAAGCATGGATGGATGGATCTGTCCTGATTATACATTTGCCTTTCACCTGGAAATGGTTCCTTTTAAAAAAAAAATAAGAATTAAAGTACAATTGACCCATGGATAAGTTGACTCAGATTTTTGGGGTCAGTTTTTTGATGAAAATTTCTAGACTTATACATGAGTATCTCTTTTCACAGACTGTTCACAAACCTGACATATTATTATTTATTCTGGACTAACCTAAACAAGACATATTTGCTTATTATTATAGGCATACTTTCATGTCAACATAGTATATAATTACATGAATGAGGAATACACTACCATGTGTAGAAATTAAATCATAAGATTAAAAAATCTTGCTTCAGAGGAAAAAAACAACTGTAGAATATTTGTAATCAGAGATGTATGTCTACCTACTCTGGAAAGCCTGACATGTTACTGTACGACATTTTAACACATGGAAAATGTGCCAAAAGCCAAAAGGCATGGGACCAGGACTGGGGTTCAGAGAACACAATTCACATCTCTGACAGACATTCTAAGTCACCAGAAGTTCCACCATGTACTTCTACCTCAAGTAAAGCTTTAGAGGTCGTGTCTTAGCAAGGTTCTTTCTACACCATACTCACAGGTGGGATAGGGACATTTTAGTGGCTGCTCCAAGGATCTGAAGCTTAGAGGAGCTAGGTTGGCAGTTCCCTTGTTACTCTTCCATAGGCTGGTGAAGTCTTTTTTAAAAAATCGATTGATTGCAGGCTGGAAAAAGAGCCTTTAATAATGTACTATATTGTCTGTGTTTGTTGCTTTTCTTTATTTTCTCATAAAATTTAAATTTTAACAAAATTTTACAAGTTTATTAACAATAAACTGAACAGATAATCAAACATATGGGATACAATCAAAAGGAAAAAAACCTAAGGCATTCATGATGCTTTTGGTTGCTTTTGATTTTAATGGGTATGCTTTTAATTACTTTTAATTCTATCAAAATTATAATTACATTTTTATGTTTGTATGATGTGTAATCTTAGCACCATCTATTTTAACTTTTATAGGCTGCCTTGAGTCCCAGGACTTGAGGAAAAGGTGAAATATAAATATAATAGTAACACACCTCAGGCTTCCCCCATCTACAGTTGGCCCTTGATACCTACTGGGGTTTGGTTCCAGGCCCCCGTGTGGATAACAAAATCTGTGGATGTTCAAGTCCCATTATATACAATGGCACAGTAAGATGGTCTTCCTTATATAAAATGGCTCAATCAATGTTTGCTTTTTGCAATTTATATGGAAGTCCTTTCTGCTGTGCAGAACAGGGTCAGTACCCCCCCCCCCCCCAAAAAATCCTTTGCTGATGGTACAAGAAGATAAGCCATCAGGATGAACTTGTGCCAAAAGAACAATACAGTGGTACCCCGGGTTACGAAATTAATTCGTTCCGCGGCGCCCTTCGTAACCCGAAAACTTTCGCAACCCGAAAAAGCCATAGGCGCTAGCACTGGAAGCCGCGATTTCGTGCGAAAAAGCACCGAAAAGCACCAAAAATTTCTTTCGTAAGCCGAAAAAAACCCCGTAACCCGGAACAGTTTTTTCCTATGGATTTTTTTCGTATCCCGGAAATTTCGTAACGCGGTGCTTTCGTATCCCGGGGTACCACTGTACTACTGTATTGGCAGTGGACTGATTAACATCAGTTCAAAGGGCAAATATGGGTAAAATTGGGGGATATGAAAAAGAAGGAATGAATTTTTAGAAGTCTGAGGTCATTCTTGCTGACACAGCAATATTATTCCTGCAGTGAAGGAAACAAAAATACAATTCCCATCAGAATCAATATAGAGTGCCAGATTGGGAAAATTACTTTATTGGACAACAGCTCCAAGATTCCGCAGCCAATACAGTGAGTCTACACCAGTGATGGAGAACCTTTTACAGACCGAGTGCCCAAACTGCAACCCAGACTCCACTTATTTATTGCAAAGTGCCACATCCCTCTGGCTTTCTAGTAAGAAACTCTGGCAAACTCTGTGCAAGGGAGACAGCATGTGTGCCCACAGAGAGGGCTCTGAGTGCCACCTCTGGCACGCGTGCCATAGGTTCGCCATCACTGGTCTACACTCTGTGCTAGCTATGAGCACACAAGTATGCCATTAGCCTTAAGAAAAGCTCCACAACCAGAAAATTAAAAAATTCAGGGGAAATTTGTACTATACATGAGAAACAGCTAAAAGGAGCATAGTCAATGCAGTTAATGAACACCAAACATTCCGCTAACTGAAAGAGCTGAGATTTTTCCATACTCTATCAAAGCCAAAGCACACAGCAACAGAATAGAAAGTGAAGACAGAGGCCAGTGAAACTCCCCACACCAGAAAGATTCTATTTTAATTTCAATCATCTCCCTCAGCAGACAAATCCTTAAACTCAAACTTTAGAGGAGAATTATAAGGGAAAGGCACACTCAGTGGGGAAGGTGGACTGGGTAATACTGGATAGAAAAGAGAACTAGGCAACAACACCTTTCCTAAAGTATTCATTCAGCAATGGTTCAGTGCTAGGTATGGTTTGTTGTCCTTGCTTCCCATTCTGTACCATCTCTATCACCCAGAGAGTCTTCCCTCTCTCCAAAGGAAGCATCCTGCCATCAAAGAAGCAAAGATGTCTCCCTAAACAATGCTGTCATTATCAGGACCATAAAGGAAGCCTGGCATTGCTCCTATGTACAAGATTGTCACATGTAAAGATTGAACCTTACCTCTTAACAAGAAACCTGTAGAACAAGAATTGCCCACACAAAGAAAAGAAAGAGAGAGAGAGCAGTGCCATCACAAGGCAGGGGACAATGAGGAAAAGGCAGGAGGAAAGAAAAGAACCACTGCTAAAGTGCTATTTATCACCCACACAGACTGCAAGAAGAAGCAGGAAAGGGCTTGTGGGGAACAGGGCTTTAATCAAAAAGGGATTCAGAAGCATGGTCAGGTTGATATGGTGGCGATGCATGGCCATGTCAGAGCATAATGACAATTTTAGCCAGTAGTACTCCATCATTTCCCAAAACGCCTTGGAGAAGGGAGAGGGTAAATTTCCCGCACCATTAGAATACTTCTCAGTTCTTCACTTGGGCTGTGATTGTCCTGATGGTGTGAAGGGTAGCACAACTGGATTGCTGCAGAGAGTAGAGTGAGTTGAGCAGCTGAATGAGAGCAGAGCTGACAACCAGCCTTTGTTCTTTTCTCTCTCCCTCCCTTCCCTCCTTTCTAGGGAAAAGACAGGGCACCTAAAACCCTAGGACCTGAGGCAATACAATGGAGGGGGACACCAACCTTTTCTTCCAAACTCTCTCTTCAAACAGTAACACCACCAACAAAAACCCTCCACCACCATCACCACCTCAACTGTTCCTACACCGGCACACTCATGTTCCTAAACTTTGTAACTGGCTTCTGTCACCCACCACCACCAGTATGTCAGGGTGTGCCAGGAGTGATATCACACACTTCCACACACCATATTCAACCAACTCTCAGATAAAAAAAAATATTTCAGAAGTTAGGGGATTCTGGCATTTGGGGCCATTTGGGGGTGAAAAATCTCTCCAATATCACTTTAAACCTTTTTTAAAACAAAAATCAAGGGGGTGGGTTCTGGGGACTTAGTATTGGAAGCTGCCAAAGTGGGCTTCACGGACTGCACTTTCTCCACTCCTACTATTAACTAAAGAGGGAGTAATGTGGACAGACAATTCAAATGATCTTTCTTGTTAGCCTCCTCACCCACAGGTTAACACCCTTTCACATGCATAACACAATTGATTACTTCTTTCAATAGTGTTATTGCCAAAAGGGAAAACCCATGTCTACTGTATTGTGAAAGTAAGTAAGAGTCTAGGCTGGAAAAGCCCTGTGAAATGCATTGGGAAATGAAAGGCGCAGGCTTTGCTGCAATAACAACAACCACTAAAGACAAAATGGATGACTCTTAAGTCACGAGCCACAGGGCGATTCCAAACTACCAACAAAAACAACAACAGGAAAATGAAACAAAGTACTATTAATATTGGATCATTACAAAACAAAGCAAAAAACACCTTAAGCTGAAGAGAATTGTAAAGAACTAGGTGTCCAGGAAATATGTCATCTTTCTAAATAAAAATGTTAATGTACAATTTAAAAGCCACCTAAAATGTATGCAATTTGCTGGAGGAAAAATGTCATAGCAGCATTAGGATGAGGTCGAAAATAAAATGCCACAAAAATAAAATGCCATGATAAGGACATGAGTATCTACAACAAGGATGGGTAACATGTGTCCTTTCAGATGCTGGTGGCCCTGTATTTCTCATAAACCCTAAGCAGAATAGCCAATGGTGATGAATCCTGGAAGTTGCAGTCTAACAATATTTGGAAATAGTAACAGATTATGGACTGAGCCAGTTGCATCTAGAAGACCATTTCTCTTGAAACAGAGGAATCTCAGAAAGTATTTGTATCCTCCAGTTCACTGCATGAGTAAGGAGTACAAGTGAGTAAAATGAGTACACTGTCCTAATTCAAAGTACAACAGGCCCAGATGCCAAGATATCATTAACTATACAGTACTTAACATTGCCAAAGTGAAGTGCTAATTGCCTAAGTGATCTTGGCAGAATAAGAGTAAACAAATAAGATGCATGTTATATATAATGTGTGTGTGTGCATGCATGTGTGTACACACACACACACACACACACACACAGAGTATATATGTTAATCCTTCAAGTATGCGTAAATGAAAAGACATGAAATGCTACGTCTGAATTGGTAGAAAGGTGCAAACGGACTGTAATTTGTTCTAATCTCATTGCTGGGACTGACATGAAAGAAATCTCAATGAAACTATTCCAGAAGTAGTAAAAGAGAAGGGGAAAAAGATTTTCCTGTTCTAGCAGATCCCCAAAAGCAACTAAATGTATTAAAAGAGTATGGAATTGGTTAGAGAAAGAGCAAGCACTTAAGATTCCCGATGTTGATTCTCACTTGTTCCTCCATAAATTGACCCCCTTGTGTGCTAGCAATTTGAACTCATAAATCTAAATCTATTGTTTAGACAGGTCAAAGATTCTTCCTGCATAAGATCCTAGCTGCACATAAACACATTTCAAATAACTAAAAATACAAGGTTGTAACAATGCCAGAAGCACAAGCACATACATACAGAGCAACAGCTCACCTACACAGAGACGCACTGGCATAAGCTAACAAGACACAACAGCCTTGCACTGTACTCATGCAGCCAATATGTGCTATGGTAAATTGCAGTGGGACGGGAAAAGTGAAAGCCTCTGAACTAAGCATGTAGGTGTAAGGTACAAAACCCTAGTTCCAGAGAATTATCAGATGTCGGATAAGAACCTCTTTCGCTACACTAGGTACAGATGACATTTCTTACTTTCCTTGTTGAAAAAGATCCTTTATACCGGGGTGGGCAAAGGATGATCTGCAAGGCCACATGTTTTTGTAGCTCCAAGGTCATTTCCACCATTCTTGGCATCCCTCTGCTCCCCACACACACACAGAGGGAGGGAGGGAGGGAGGGAGGGAGCCAATGTGAGCATTTGACTATGACTCTGGAGACCAGAGTTCAATTCCAAGTTTGGCCATTAAACCCACTAGACATGAAACCCAGCTTGGGTAAGGCACATGCTTTCAGCCTCAGGAGAAAGCAATGGCAAGCCTCCTCTGAACAAATCTTGTCAAGAAAACCACATGATCGGTTCACCTTAGAGTCGCCATAAGTTGGAAACAACTTGAACGCACACAATAACAACAATATGTGAAAATACACACACATGCGCCAAAATGCTGCTCAATGGGGGCAAAGGGGTATTTCTAGTATGGTTTATCCCCTGGACCAATTTATAGCCTGGAGATGCCTTTTTTGAAACAGGAAATGACTTTTACTCACTTTCTGTTGTTTAAAAAAAAGGCCTCTCCTGTGTTTAAAATGGCTCAGAGAGGCCCCAAAACATGGTGCAAATGTCCCCCTGTCCTGTAGAGGAAATTTAGGAAGATTTGGGGACAAACTTCTCTTGATTTATTTATTTATTTATTTATGATGAGCATGTGATGGGAGGTGTGGTTTCCTAGGAAGCAATGTGGCACCCTACCCTTACACATTTGCCACCAGGTAGCTTATAGCATACTCTTCTGAATGATATAGCTTCAGCTTGCCAGACACGATATTCTTACACATATTTCATACATGTCTTGACTTTGCTATCTCTCAGAATGGAACAGTGGTTTAAGTGTTGGACTAAGACTCTGGAGACTAGGGTTTGATTCCCTGCTCAGCTATGAAACGCACTGGGTGACCATGGGCAAGTCACAATCTCCCAGCCTCAGGATGGGTGCCAAGTTTGTATGCTTGATCAAGGCACTCGTCCACCAGTAGCTTGATTCACACAGTAACCCCTTGGATCCTCCAGTTCTTGTTGCTGCTGCCTCTTCAGCTGTCCCTGACAGGAAGGAGTCATTTCCTTCCACAGTATCTGCTGCCACTTGTAAACCAGCTTCCTCTTCCCTAACATTCAACTGCTACAGTCACTCACATGCTTTTTAAATGCCAGGGAAACAGACCATGGGAATAAAGCCTACCCGAGGTACTGGGAAAATGGGGGGTAGGGAATGTCCAAATACAAAAACAAATCCTATTCCAAGGTAATGTAAGTTCCATTTTTCATACATCTCTCTCAGTAGCAGCAACACTGGGCCAGAGCAGATATGTCCTTTGATTCCAAACTAAGACTTAGATCCAGAGATGTTCTTGTTGTTTCCTGCTTTCCCCCCAAAATTGGATGAGCCTACCAAGGTTTTTAAGATCCTTGGGGGTAGGCTTTTTATTTAGGCTGGCTTTTGGCCATTAACTGTTTTTTGCAAAAGGGTATTTTAGCATCAGATGTGTGTGTACATATGTCTTATACTTTTATTCCAATAGTTAGCTATCAAATGCTTTTAAACTGTTTAAAATTAGCATGTTTGTAATGGGACAGCTTAGTTTTTTTTTAAATAAAAAAACCAAAAAAGATGTTACATTATGTTTTTTCCTGGTCCTGGAATGACACCAATGTTAGTGCCAATCATGCATGTAAGGGGAGAGTAAGCCAAAGTTAAGCATAAAGGCAGAGAAGGGTCATTCTCACAGCAGATTTCAGTCCTCAGTCAGGTGTACGTTGGGACAGCACTCCTTAAGCATTGCAATCTCAAGCCATTTAGGGCCTTGAATATCAGCAGCAGGAGTTTAGGTTCAAACCAAAAGCATATTGGCAGCTAGTGCTACTTGTTTAGGACCTGGCATTATATAGTTTTGGTATGATGTTCCAGCAAACAACATAGCTGCTGCATTTTGTACTAGATGCAATTTCTGAGTCATTTTTTTTCTTTTGAATCGTTTTGAACATCAACTTCTGAATCATCATTAAGGGCAGCCCCCATGTACAGCACGTAGTAGTAGTTTAACCAGGAAGTTACCAGCACAGGAACTAAATTTTTCCTGTCCAGGAGGTAAATGAGCTGAAGCACTCCAAGCCATACAGCCCATTTGGGTTATCAATGACAGAAATAGATCTGGGAGTGCCTCCAACCTACACTCTTTCAGGGGAATACAAGCCCATCCAGGGCAGACACTTTATCTACTATCCAGACCCTAGAACTACCAACTCACAAATCCTGTCTTACTGGAATTCAGCTTCACTTTACTGACCCGCATCTATCCCATTAGAGGATGTTCCAGGTACCTGCATTGCCTGAACACATTCCAATAAGGACAAGTAGAGCTCAGTATCCTACTGTGTGTCCAAACTTAAAGCAGGCGAGGTTTTGTTCACAGGATTTTATGGAGTGGGGGCAGACAGGGTTTGGAGCTACCCAAGTTTAGTGGTTCGCATGTTGGACTAGGACCAACATAGGGAGACCAAGGTTCTAATCCAAGCTCAAGCATGGAAACCCCTTGCATGAACTTGGCTAAATCAGCCTCAGACAAAGGCAATGGCTAAATTTGCACAGAATAAATCTCACTAAGGAACCCTTATGCTAAGATAGCTATAAATCAGGATCTACTGTACTTGAATTGACTTCCACTTCTACATCCTCCCGGCATTCTCCTACTGTTGTCCCTTCTTATTGTTGTTCTATAAAATTGTTATGTAACACACAAAGCAACTGTTCAGTGTCTTCAGATTAATACATCTAGGAGCCATTTCTCTAGAATTATTCCTGTTATAAAACAACTCACAACCTAACTATGTTTCTCTCTGTTCCAAACAAAGAACCAAACTAATTGATGACCACAGGCTGTACAGCTTGCAAATTAATTTGTTTACATAAATGGGAAGAATAACACAAGTCTATGGTCTTTATTTATTTTAATTAATTTATTTCAGCTTCTTTTTTCAGGATGCCCAAGGCAAATAACAAAATAAAATGCAAGAAGTCCACTGAACCATTTAACATAAACACAATAATTATTTTACAAAATTAAATGCAAACAAACCAAACAAAAACCAAGCAAGCCAACCAGATAAGTATTTAAAAGCTTAAAATAATTAAGGAGAGCAGCAAGGAAAAAAAATCCCATAGAGGAGAATTATATAAACTGGGAGAGACCATAAAAAAATCTTTTCCCTGTACTTCAGGCAAATGTACCTCTAATACAGGTGGAACACACAAAAGCTCACTATATTAATCTTAATGGATAGAAAAACATTAATGCAGATGAGGTCCTTCCTCTTTTTTTTAGCAAACTGCTGCTCAGTTTTGTCAGACATTCTATGCTAATTGAGCAAAAGCACAACATCTGCAGAATTTGGTACATTGAGTATCTCAGATATTGTTCTTATTTGTCTTTTAAAGGCACATTTCTATCCCTTATGATTGTCCAGGATGCATATGTATAGAATATGGATGTCTAATGAAATTTAAGAACATGGGCAGGGATGCTGAACAGGACTTTCAGCATCCAGGAAATACAGGTTCAATACCTAATGTTCCTTGCATTTCTGTGTAACTCTCTAAAGAAGAATACATCTATATAAATGTGAAAATTTTTGCTTACTGTATAACCTGCGTCACCTTTAGGTTGGCTAGGAAGTATAACTGTATTTACTAGGCCTCTTAGTGGAAATCTAGGGAGAGGTGGGCCAGGAACAGCCTAATGAATATTGAGTACAGGAGTAATTTAGCTCACACTCATTTGGCCAGGCAAACATGAGCAAGTCAAGAAACCCATTGGAGACCCTGATCTTCCTACCTGATAGTTCCCTACTAGACCCAGCAAATAGCTATCTTTAATGTTCAGAAGCAGATCAGTCATCAGTACAGATAAATCCTTAAGTGCTAAGACAATGTTCTCCCAGATTCAAACTCCAGTTAGCAATCTCCCAAATTGCTGAATCTTCCAGGGGAGTGTTTTCAAAGGTAGTTTCACATGTAGCACATAGCAATAGTCCATTCTGGCTGCTTCTAAGTGAGTCTGCAGTTTGTTGCAACACTCTCTGATGATGAAAGGCACTCTTTGCACTGGCTACCCTCCAGCAAAGAAGCTGAATCCAGAAAACGTGATCCATATGGCAAACGTGATCCTTTAGTGGAAGTAAAACACTGTGAAGAAAAGACTGAATGCATGTGAGTCCATTCTTCATCTCATCAAGCCTACCTCAGTTTATCAGCTGCCTTAAGCCCAATTTTGGAAGAGAAAAGGAAAATGTAAATGTAATAAATACATAAATCATAAAATATTATGACTTGTCTGGCCCACTACTGATCCCTGGCATCATTTCAGCATCGTTGTTGCCTCACCTGATCAGGATGACTTCTCCCAATAATTTCAAACAGATATTATAAGGCAAGGGTAGGAGACTGTCAGGGGCAAGGGGTCTGCAAGGCACAATTGTACAATCTACAATCTTTGGGCCCTGGATGCACTTTTTCTACCTCTGTTACAAGACAAGAAAAAATAAAATGGAACTCTGAATGACCCTGCAGCATAATTGCCACAGGGCTTAGCACCAGTTTCTCAGCACTATTGTCTAGAATTCCCTTTTCTATCCTGCCCTATCTTCAAATAGGGGCAGGAAGGCATAACATCAGGCCATCCACTCTATACTTGGAGAGTCTATCTACAAGGATACTGTGGTTGATGGTATTGAGAGCTACTGAGGGTAAAACAGAATTTCAGATGCCCCATCTTTCTTCTAGCACAGGTGATCTGTCAGGACCAGGGATTCCAGAGTGAAAACTGGTGAGGATGCCTGTATCTTTAATGCTTATGCAGAGGCAGGAATTTCAGCTGGTTGCTTGTTATCTAGCAACACTAGATGACATTCCTCTTCTACACAACAATTAAAGGTACAGAAGCCCTCTCCAATTTGCCCTCTGGCAACCCCAATCAGGACACTTAAAGCAATTTCCAAGTTAAGGCTAAATCCATGCTGAAATGGATCCAGATAATGGGTGGTCATCCAAGAACACATTGGAGTTGCCCAGCTATCACCTGTTCAACTACTTGCTCAAGAAGGGAGCATTTGTGACCAGCTGACAGGCATCAGGAATGCATTAAATTCCAAGTCACCAAAGTTTTAAATGTGACATGAAGTATAGGCTTTCCCCCACTTTTTGATCCCTCCCTCTTTCACTGTTTGCAAATTACAGACAAGTTCCTTTAATTCAAAAGGGATTGTGCTCTTTCTTGTCTACAAGGCTCACTTGGAATCACTCGCATGCACTTTGCATGTGTGTATGACTTTAGTTTTCGCATGCATGTAAAAGTGTTATATAGGAGCGTTACAGACTGCCGCTGCTGTTTGCTCCGCGAGGGAGCCACAGCAGCCAAACCGTGCAACTCCCTCGCGGAGCAAAAGAGACGCTCCAAAATGGAGCTTCTTCCTGCGGTGCGGTTATGATGCCGCGAGGTGCCAATGGTGCACTCGCGACGTCATAAGCGCCACGCGACGTGCGGACGTGACGTGTGGAACGGCCGCCGCCATATTATACATATTGACTACGTACTAGGGTTAGGGGGGTGCGGAAGCACTGCCCCTTCCTAACCCTAATACGTAGTCAATACGTATTTTATGGTGGTTTGTAACCCGCCATAGTGTGTTATTTATGCTTTCAGTGGTCAAAATGCACTTGCAAGCTTTTTTAAAAAAAGAGTTCTACATTTCAACCAATTCCAATTTCTGACAGTACTCCAGTCAATTATGCATCAGATAAGCAGGGGCATCCTGTACTCCCTTTTTGCTCGTCCTCCATTACTACCAATCAGTTTCATTTGGTATCCCAAGTTCTAATATTATGAGACATAGAGAAAAAAACCCTCTCTCTTCCCTCATAATTTTATAAACCAATTATATTCCCTTCTCTGAAAAGGCCGGCAGACTCAAAACTGGATGCAGCTCTTGTATCTTTTGATTGCTTGTCAGAATTCCCTCTTTTAAACAACAATTAAAGGTAGGCAATCTGTCTCCAGTTTTTACTCCAGTGATCCTTTTTCCTTGACAACTCCCTCCTCAAAAAACAAACTAAACCCTCACTGAAATATTGTGCTTTTCCACAAAGTGACAGTCCTATAGTGTATGCTTACACACAGTTAGAGCCATTCAGACTTGGTTTTTGGAGAGATTTATTCTTCTTCACAGCACAGACCCAGTCTATGAAAATCTCTTTCCAGCTGTCCTGACCCAGTTGTAACCTACATGCTGTACCACATTGCAAAAATCAAGAGGACTTAGAAAGTCATAACCTGGGGGATTAGTCACCAATATATAACCCATAATAGCTCCTGCTAAATAAAGAGGGCATCATGCTTCATCTGAGAGACCTACTACAGGACTGAGTCAGAGGAAAAGGAAATGAAATAATGCTTCATTTACACTCATCCCCCCCTATTTGCGGATTTGATATTCACGGATTTGATTAATATGGTCACTCTAGGAATATCTAGGTCTTCCAGTGCAACTCTGTGGCCAACTTTAACTAAAAGTTGCACTGAAAGACCTAGGGATTCCTATAGAGAATACTCCGCTAGGCATTTGTAGCTCCTCCAGTGCAGTTCTATGGTTGGTGTCTGTCAAATGTTGACCACACAGTTGTCCTGGAGGACCTAGAGATTCCTAGAGAGGTATTCTCTCAGGTAAAAACATGATGTTTTTGTTATTTGCGGTTTTTCCATATTCACAGGGGTCTTGTGCCCCTAATCCTAGCTAAAATGGAGGGACAAGTATTTCATGTGAAGTGTTTTCAAAGACCTCCTATGAGAAACATACTCTTTTCTACATTAGGATACTGTGGAAGGAAAAGCCTCAGGAACAGATCTACCAGGTTCCTCAAGAGTAGCATGCCAACTATCAACAAATAAACAGAAGAGTGAGGCAAGCTATTTTTAAGTCTTAAACAGTACAGGGAACTCATTGTTGGGATACCATGGTAAGAGATGGTAAATGATCACATCTTCCTGGTTTCTTCTTTTTATTGTTGTTGTTGAGACTTAAGGCAGCTTGCAAAGTTAAAGCATAAACAACGATAAAAATTACACTGTACAAAAGTTAAAAAATAAATTAAACTATCATTAAAATTAAAAGCAGTTAAAAACAAAATATTAAAAAGAACAACAAATGTAAACCACACCGCACATAGGGGACCTCTTCCCTCAGCAGTCAAGGAAGCACAATGTTAGCAAGTAACTAAAATAAAAGCACAATTTAAAAACTTACACAGAGTATAATAGACATGAAAAAGTTGTTATGAGTGCTGTGCAAAAGGTGTCCAAAATATTTGTTGTTGCTGCTGTTGCTGTTGCGTGCCTTCAAGTCATTTTTGACTCATGGCAACCCTAAAGTGAATCTATCACAGGGTTTTCTTAGCAAATTTCTTCAGAAGGGGGTTGGTATTTCCATCCTCTGAGGCTGAGGGGATGTGTCATTTGGCCAAGGTCACCCATGGATTTCATGGGTCAGCAGGGATTTAAACCTTAGTGTCCACAGTCACAGTCCAACACTCAAACCACCCATGAACACATTTTGGACAACATGAATAATTCCAATTTAAGTGCTAGAAGAGGTGAAAGGTGAAATTACTTAGCAAACAAACAATGCATTTTCAGTGTCTTAGAAAAACTATATATCTACTCAACTGAAATATTTTTTCTCCAGGAATGAATTTTGGGTCCCCACCCACATAATCCATGAGAACTGTACATCAAAATAATTTAGGTAGGGTTTCACTTGTGTCAGGTGCTGGGGCTTGAAAGTCCTACTTCAAATAAGTAGTGGCCTTAACAATTTTCGATTGTCCAAAACCCCTGTGAAATGTTTGATGCTTCCATGCAACCTAATACAGAAGCATTCGTGTAAAAATGCTCTTGGACCAAATGGACCAAAAGGAAATGTTTACTGTTCCAAATGCAGTCAGGCACAGCAGCTGTTTACTAAACCCCAGGGCTCAAGCATCAGATGGGACAAGGTATTTTTTCTTTTACCATGATGAGAGATACCAACGAAACCCTAATCCGACTGGGAGATTCCAGGTTAAACCTGTCCTTAATCTCTAACATAATAACAAATCACTCTGGATAAAGCAGCATCTGTCTGCATATATACACTTTAAAATGTGTCATTTTGCAAATACTGACAGAAGGCACATATCCAGAGTTCCCAAGTCTATAATATGCATATGGCAGAAAGTGCAATCTAGGATCAAACTTGAAAGTCCTTCTGCCTTAATCTGAACAAGTATTTTTGTCTCCTCTGTATCACCAAAGTCCAAGAGAAAGTAGGGTTTGGGCAAGTTGTATACTTAAAACAACAACAACAACACTGATACAAACAGTTTAAACCAATGTGTTTACTGTGAAGAGCAAGCACAGGTTCAGGGCTAACTGGCTTTTGTGTAGGAGGTCTGGGAATCACATACAGTACTGCAATACAGCTAGGAAAACCCAGGTGTATGGTTGCCCTGAGATCTGAAGCTGGTATCTAAACTCTGTTCAGCAGGCACGAGAAAGAAATGGTTGGATCTGTGATTTCAGATTGGCCCCAATCCTTTCACTATCAAATCCGAGGCTTCCATACCCTTTCAGGGGCAAATGCCCCTTGGCGCGGGTCTTTTGAAAGCAGAGTAAAAGCTGTATCTTTTGGAAAAAAACGGGTCTGGTGAATATGAAATTGTCCTCGATCATGATCGGGTCAAGTTCAGGGGAGGGATTTAGTTCAGAGGGAGGGCAGAGGGCAGAATATGCCTCCCCTTCATCAGGATGACGGAGGAGGAGGAGAAGGAAGGAGCCGGAGGAAGAGTGCCAAGAGAATTGGGGTAACGGATGGAGCCGGGGGTGCCAAGGGCAGAATCGGGGCAACAGGGGAGCAGGAGGTGGAGAAGGATGGAGCCGGGGGTGCCAAGGGCAGAATCAAGAGACAGAACAGGAGGGGGAGGAGGATAGAGCCGGGGGTGCCAAGGGCAGAATAGGGAGATGGAGCAGGAAGAGGATGAGGATGGAGCCAGGGGTGCCAAGGGCTGAATCAGGAGATGGAGCAGGAGGAGGAGGAAGATGGAGCCGGGGTGCCAAGGGCAGAATCGGGGTAACTGGGGGGCAGGTGGAGGAGAAGGAAGGAGCTGGAGAAAGGGTCAAGTTCAGGGTAGGTCAGAGGAAGGGCAGAGAACGGAACAAGCCTCCGCTCTCATAGGCAGCTTTCTCTCTCTCTTTTTATTTTTTAATATTATTTTTGACCGACTATGCGAATGATTTTTGGGTGATACATATAGACAGAATGTGTGTGCTTGTGCTACATTTCCCTTTCATTTCCTCTTGCTCCTCGAACAGCAGCCTCACTTTGCAAGAGGCTTATTATTATTATTATTATTAGTAGTAGTAGTAGTAATATTCG
>NC_056527.1:91081937-91087318 GCF_019175285.1 Sceloporus undulatus | reverse complement strand
AATGCCACAATTCGAATGCTTGTGCTAAATTTCCCTTTCATTTCCTCTTGCTCCTGGAACGGCAGCCTCACTTTGCAAGAGGCTTATTCAAATGCCACAATTCGAATGCTTGTGCTAAATTTCCCTTTCATTTCCTCTTGCTCCTGGAACGGCACCTTAAGAGGCTTTTTTATTATTATTATTTTTAATATGCAAATGCTACAATGCAAATGTTACAAATGTTTCCCTTCCAATTTGGCAAATTGATATAAGAGTGAATGCTTTTGCTACATACAACACACACACCTGGAGGTTTTTAAATTTGACAGAATATGTGCAGTCTGCCACCGGTTTTTTTTTTAAAGGCGGAGGGAAGCACCCATCTGGTTGGCCAATTGCTGTAGGAAACGTCACCTCTGACGAAACCGGAAGAGAATTTGATTGACAGCAAAGGAGCCTTATTTTAAACAGGTACCACAAATGTGAACTCTCCGCAAAGAGCTGCAAGGGCATTCAAGGGTAAATAACCCCGATTAAGGTAAATAAATGATAGTGGGCACTTGCTTCTGGACAGATTCAGGAGGGGGAACCTGATTCTGCCCAGTTCCATCCAGCACAAATAGATGAATGTGAATGGGGTCAAAGCCATGAGCATGTTTTTAAAATGCATTTGAAAAAATGAAGACAAACATACTGTAGTGAGTGCAAGAAATGTACCACCACAAACTTTAAAATGTGCACCAAAATATGCACAAATTTCCATGTGGGTGAAAAAGAAAGGCTGCAATCTGATATGAAAACAGAAAAGAACACGAACGTGGGTCAGAAACTGAGAAATTCTTAACAGATTTCCACATCTCAGTTTATAAGAGCTGACCATCCTCTGCAAAGGTAGCAACATAAAATATGACCGTAAAAAAATAAAGAACAACAACTGCAACACTTTTCCAGGGCTGCAAAGAACCTTCACAGTTTAATTCATCCAGTCACCTCCTAACTACTTCAGCTTTCCAACTGGTTAGGGATCTCAATCTCTGACCTGTGCCTTATTCAGCCTTGCTCAGCAATCAGACTTCCTTGCAGGGTCAATGCACTAAATCCAACATTGTTCTGATGGTCACTAAAGAACCTCTCTCTTCCTCCAAGACACACACATACACACACCCCAACACACATGTAGACCTTAATGCTGGATGAAAACCAGCTCCTGAAATCTACTTAGCCTTCAAGAACTGGTTTTTGGAGCTCCCAATTGGCTGCAGTAGGAAGGAGGCAAATCATCTCATTCCTGGTTCCCCTGCATCCCATCACTCTGCTAGCAGAAGTCCACCACTAGTTTGCCAGATTATTTAAAAATAAGTATTAAATTCTATTTTTTTAAAATTTAAAAAAATCTTATTTCCATTATAACATGCTGCTTTTGGGGGAAAGGTAGTTTAGAATGAAATCTGAATTTAAAGCAAAACATCTTAAATTCTATCTTTATCTCTTGAGCCCACATGGTGCAGTGGTTGGGTGGTTGTACTAGCACTCTGGTAGTGCAGAGTTTGAATCCCTCTCGGCCATGAAAACGCACTGGATGACCTTGGGCAAATCACATTCTCTTAGCTTCAGAGGAAGGCAATGGCAAACACCTTGGAACAAATCCAAGAAAACTCCATGACAGATTTGCCTTAGAAGTCACCATACGTTAGAAATTATTTGAAGGCACACAACATTTCTTAAAATTACATTCATAATCCTCTGTCAAGCCTACCAAAATGAAACCTTTTTAATGGGAAACTGATAGAGGGTTTATATAGATTTGAAGTTAAACAGCATAGATCTGTTAAAATCAAGGGATCTGATGAAACTTGCAATTCAACATCTGGAGGGTAAGAGGTTCCCTCTCCCTGCTATCTGATTCAAAATTTGGTTCCCACTAGATGCCAAAAGCAGAACTACCAAGGCAATACCCTCTCCCACTGTTGTTTCCCCACATCTGGTACTTAACAGCCACACTACCTCAAAACATGATGGTTCTGTTTAGCCAGCATGGTACTGATAGGTTTACAGTCATCCCTGAATCTGCCTAATCCTTTATTTAAACTAGTGGGCAACATCACATCTTGTGGCAGCAACTTCCATAAATTACAAATTTTGCTTCTGGATGTTTCTGGCAATCTGCCCACCAACACACAAAATTCTGTGTTGAGGCAGGACTTTTGACTTCAAGTAAGTGATACTGGTATGTGTCTAGAATCAAACAAATATCCACCAGATTTAAAACTGCCACATGTCTCTAAGCAGAGATAATTGTGAAGGGCAAAAGGAACATGGATAATTGCAAGACCAGATATGTAGTTATTTTGGGCTGGGGAACCAGGTGCAAAAGAGAGAGAGAATATTATGAGATGCAGAACAAAAATGGAAGTATCCAAGATGGGATTGTGTAGTGATTTATAGGTGAGAGAGAACCATGAAGGAGATGTCTAGACACCTGTGGGTGAGGGACAACAGAGACGGAGATCTGTATTGGTGCAAAGTTAAAAATGTAAACACAGCAAGTGTATACCATAAAGTATGTGTATAACAGCTGCAAAGAAACAAAGGAACATGCTATAAGACAAGAGGCATCACTGACCACTTTGAGAGTATGTGGTATGGATCTGAGAAGTGCTTAGTACACTTCAGCTACCATATTCCATGTTGAATGAATAATTTCAGTTGCACAACCATCCTATATGAACAACACAAATCACAGAAAGAGTATTGCATTAGGAATTCAGGACAGAGGCCATAGCCATTCAGGCAAATCACCACAGCAAGCCAAGCAGGAAATCTAATGAATGGGAGTGAAAAGTGAAATGGGAAGTAAGGGAGGAATGGAAAGAAGAAATTATCATTTATGTATGTTCTACTTTAGCACCTATTTCACCAAGGTGACAATTGTCACAACTGCCACTTTGTAGACAAGGAATTAAGGTACTTCCAGATGCAGAACTCTTTTTGCTATCAGTCAAAAGGCACTGTGCTACTATTCCACCTTTGTCTCCTTAGGCAATGTTTTCTGGTAAGAAGGAAAAGAGGGGGGAATGGTAGGACAAGCAGGAGGAATACAAACTGGAGACACTGTCTGGACTTCCAACAAAATTCCATGAATAACTGTGCAGTTGCATAATAAAAGCTTCATTTGGAAGCAGCCCACATCACTCCCCTTTCCTCATTCTGCCATGTTAATTATATACAACACTGTTGTCACCGGAAAAGAACTTGTGGAGATATGATACAAATATTAAACAGGGTTAAGTCACAGTGCAACTAAGGGCTGGTACAGACGGCCCTAAAGGGGCAGCTTGACACTGCCCCATTAATTGCCAGATTTTTTTTTGGGGGGGGGGGGGCATGGCAACCATACGTTGTGGTCCCAATCTGGCATTTTTCCGGCCCAGAAAGAAGAAAATGCTGCTCTTTTTTGGGGTGGAAAAAGGGTAGCTTTTCCGCTTCGGCACCAGCTTTTTAACACTCTTGCGGCGTGCAGTGTATAAATGGCATGCCACCGGAGCGCCACAATGATGCCTGCCATCTGGGTGGGTGGTGGTGTGACGCCAGCTTAGAGACAGCATCGGGGCATGCATCATCTAAATGCCACGCCCCCAAGCCAGCGTATTGTGCCGGTCTGTTTTGTCCCTGAGTTTACAAAAAGACCTTATTATACACACATATGCATCTGCACATGTATGATTTAGGACTGTTTCCATGTTCAACACTGCAGATAGATAGAATATCACAAGACTGGTGTGGAGCGAATTCTCTCTTTCTCTAACATATTTTACCTATCATCCAAAAGGAAAGGAGAAGACTGCAGCTTTATCAAAACATCTTTGCATCTGATTGTGGAAGTGCAGGATAGACAAGTGTCTCAGTCCATTTTTGTGCTTACACCCCCCCCCTCTCTCTCTGCTTCACCCAATTGACAAGAATCATTGCAGAATCTTAATGTGGTGAATGTAGCCTGCAGGGTGGCATTACAGCTTTGGATTCAAAAGCATCTAAGAGGATACAAAGAGGAGGATGGAGAGAAAAATATCTGACATCACCTCCCCCCCAGGATAATTTCCTTATTCTCCAATTTGTTTACCCTTACAGTTCTGAAAACAGAACATTTTGGTAACTGCTGTTCAGCCCAAAGAGAAAATATTTCCTTATCATTTTGGAACAAAACAATTTTGCAACAAATCAATTTCCAGCTAGTTGAGAGAGAAAATGCTTGGGCATATTCTGAAGTGGAAGAAACACTCCCTTATTGTCCTCTTTCAGGCCCTTTCAGTTTCTTGGGCAAAAGAAAAGAGCTACCAATGTAAGGACATCTCAATGTGTGGCACCCACCCACCTCAATTATGAACTTTGCTGTCACCTAGAAGCGCTACTTACTGTTTTCTTATTAGCACAAAAGCAGTGCGGATGATGAAAGGCTACAAAAAGGGACCATAATGAATGCAGCCAGAGCTGACAGCCAGAGACGTCACAAACACGCAAGCTTGGCAGTCAGGGAAGGTCACAGCTTTATTTAATTTTCAAAAACAGCATGGCTATTCTGAATTGCTTTAGAGCATGCTGCCTATTTGTGCAAGATTCAAAAATAGGCAAACATTTCATTGGCTTTCCCTATGCCATCTAAGAGATATCACTAGGCAAACATGCAAAACACCAGCTCTCAGAATCAACAATAGGACCTTAAACACAAAAGCAATGTACCCAATGTACGGTCTTTAAAATAAAAACAAACACTCTCTGCATGTGAGATGTTGCAGGAGTTCAGAGAAACAGCTTTGCCAGGACCAAGAAAAAAAGGTATTACATGCATACAATTTTTAAAACAGAGAGGAGAGTGTTTGCCATACTTACCAACAATTGTATAAACCAAAACCAATACAAACCATGTTGCAAAAAGATTACAGCATTGCAGAGTGAGCAAACTATTAACAGGGAGTTAGGGAACCAACCTACTTTCTCAAAGGCAACCTACTTTCTCAAAGGCAAAAACATTAAGTATATGAGGCACATATAATAGGGGAATATGCACAGCATATTAAGCAGTGTTTTTTCTGTTGTTCTTGTTTTTTTAGTTTTGCAAGTGAATGAGGGCACTTGTTGCCCCATAGCCTGGGCCAGTCAGATGGGAGAATCCTGCTTTATCAACAGCTTGAGCCTAGCCATATCATACAGGAAGTGATGCTTGCAAAGAGCCACCCCCAACACTTCCCAGCATTGCAGAAAAGAACAGTTAAAAGAGACACACCTTATATCAGCTGACAGATGTTCATGTAGGCCTGACAAGATGTCTCGAGAGGTGTGTTGTCTTCCAGGTGCAAAGATCCGTGATGTGACAGAGAGGCTGACAAGACTGGTCAAGCCTACTG